>NC_141604.1:59219675-59344675 GCF_047967505.1 Dipteris shenzhenensis | reverse complement strand
AGTACTCAGAGGCTAAAGTCTAAGCATGTTCAGAGTTTGATCCAAGCACTCTCATGACTTGAGACTCAACATGACTGAAAGGCTCATGTCTTAGCATGGCCACATGACTAGGAATGCACCAACATCCTAGCACTCGGCCAGGCCTGATAAAGAGACCCTATCAAAGCCAGTACATGGCTCCCACAATACATCCCCCTCCTGGCTCCAAAACAGAATGACATGGAGCCACACACCATAGATAGAAAAACATCATTTTAGGAGGACTATCCAAGGCTGGAAACCTTTATTGACTCAAAGATATCATTACATTCATTTTTTGGTGGACTACCCAAGGTAGAGTACCCATATACATCAAGCTCATGGACATATTTTTGAAGACATATTCATCATTCTCATCTACCCCCTGAGGGAAAGATAGATTTTGGATATGAGAAGTGAGAGAAAAAGTTGGTGTCAAAGTGTCATCTTCTTCTTCTTTACTAGTGGCAGTTGTAGCCAAGTTAGCAAGATGCTTGGATTGTGTAATCACTCTATGATTCAATCTAAACTACCATGTCCAAGTGTGACTTCACCACTTGATACTTGGCCTCAACCTCTTTCTCTAGGCATGAGTGTGAAGCGCCTATTTTTTATTCCTTGTTCTTAGTTGCTTGTTCTTGACTACAGTTGTTGCAAGCTCATCTTGAGACTTCTTTGAGGTGGGTATATATGCCTTTCACCGCTTTCACTCTTTTGCTTCACTTGGAAACTTATCCTTTTCTTGCTCGAATGACCACAATTGTCTTTCCTTGTATTCCAGAAACTCTCTAGTGCTCATATATAGGGTTCTAAAATTGTTTGGGGAGGTCACGCAAAGTCCCAACCTAGTCCTTATGCATCATGGAAGCAATCTCATCCCAAGCTATACTACTTATATCTAGCCTTATTCTACCCAAGATTTAGGATGAGCACTTATACTTCTTGATCAATACTAGCTTATTTGTGACTTTGTATGGTTTCAAAAAGACTTCTAGCTAGTCAAAATAGAAGTATTTCTCTTCTTTATAGGTTTTTTCATTGTTCTTGCTTCCTTGCACATTAAGACAAGGTGACTACTAAGGTTGAATAGTGAACACTAGCCTACACCTAGAATCTAGGAATCCTAGTCATTCCTTTGTTTTTGATTTTAGAGCATCTACCTCCAATCGCGGTGTTATCATGATCAAAAATTAGAATTAAATTATAATGGACACAGAAAATGAAGATTCATGCCATTCAAAAGATGAAACCAAGCAATGTCAAGAAAGTTTTCTTGCTCATACGATTTTATTCTAATAATATTATTAATAATAATATTATTATTATTATTAAGGTTGTTTTTATCGAAGCTATGTTGGGTTAGTGGGTACTCATCCTCATGAGGATTAGTGGAAGTGTGGTTAGGTATGTCTATCCACATGGACTCCATGCATGGAAAGAACCATGTAGAAGAGGGTTCAGAGTTCATTGTTGGTGGTGATGATAGTCAACCTCCGAAAGATCTGAGAGGGAGTGTGACCCTTGGCTCCTACACACAGTCGAGGGCTAGGAGCTTGCTGTGAGGCATGACACACAGGCAATCGCATCACAGCAATAGAGCCATGGAGTAGGTCGATTGATATACGAGATGTTATTTGTTTCTAGTGTGTGTGTGTGTGTGTGTGTGTGTAGTGCCTTTGTGGCTTACCTAGTTGTTGTAAAGAGCAACAAGCCTAATAGGGATGAGCTCTGTGTGTGTGAGTGATTTGAAGCTTATCTTATGAAAGTTATTGAGTCATTTGATCTATCTAGAGGATAAGAAAGCCATCCTGCTCAAGAGCTTACTAGTAGATCAATACAGTGAGATTGTTCGGATTCTCAACCTTGACGACGACATGGAGTTCTTGGACTGTGTAGGAATGCTTTTAAGTAAAGAAAACCGTAACAATTTCACATGGCTTGACAACAAGGCGTATGCAGCAAGTGATCAGAAGAGAAAACCACCATGAGACTCACAAAAGTGTAATCATTGTGGCAAGGAAGGCCATATTGAAAAATATTGCTCCACTAATGTTTGATGTGTTTGGGCTCTTTGTGAGCAATCTCATTTGGATCTTTTATGAGCAGTTGATACTAACTCTTTGTGAGCATAGTCGCATTTGTAGGAGAATGTTTTTTGTTTTACACAGTATCATCTTCTTCCTCATTTCAACTGAGGGGGGGACTGTTGGGTTAGTGGTTACTCATCCTCATGAGGATTAGTGGAAGTGTGGTTAGGCATGTCTATCCACGTGGACTCCATGCATGGAAAGAACCACGTAGAAGCGGCTTCAGAGGTCATTGTTGGTGGTGATCATAGTCGACCTCCGAAAGATCTGAGAGGGAGTGCGACCCTTGGCTCCTACACACGATCGAGGCTAGGAGCTTGTTGGCAACCACGTCAGGCGGCACACAAGCGGTGGCATCACAACAATAGAGATGTGGAGTAGGTCGATTGATATATAAGAGCTATGGCAGCACAACAATAGAGCTGTGGAGGCGGCACACAGGTGGTGGCATCACAGCAATAGAGCTGTGGAGTAGGTCGATTGATATACGAGATGTTGTCGTTTGTTTCTTGTGTGTGTGTGTAGTGCCTTTGTGGCTTACCTAGTTGTGTTGTAAAGAGCAACAAGCCACGTAGGGATGAGCTCTGTGTGTGTTAGTGATTTGAAGCTTAGCTTCTGAAAGTTATTGAGTCATTTGATCTATCATAAATTCTATAGTTCTTTGTCTTAAGTTTACAATTCATCTCGTGATTCTTATAAGCATTTAATTTGATTGAGCCTTCAAGCTATGCTTATATATTAATATAAAATCTTGGCGAAAGTCTTCAAACTCATTTTTTAAGTTTCAGAGTATTAGTAGAAGGCAATACCTTTTTATATATATTCTTTTGAATTTTGAAGGAAAAAATGTAACCCTGGCAAATTTTTAAATTTTTTTGTGTAAAATTGTGAATGTTTCAAACTTTTATTTTTATTAAGGCGTAAAAACTTTCGATGCCATATAAAAGCTTAGCTTCTTAACAAAACTAACTTGAAAAAATCCTGTATTTGAATTTTGTTGATTGATGGTGGCAAAGTCATGTATTTGAATTTTGTTGATTGATGGTGGCAACAAAGAGAGAGAGATCTATGTAACAAATGCAAAATTTTCAACACAAAAAGAATCAATAAGCCCTCCTAGACCACAAGCATGTAGTAACATTGACTTTGGCAAAATTTGGGACACTTTGTAGGCTTTTGCCAAGTGTTCCACACAAAACGCATCTTCTGTCACTATCCTCAGTATGATCTTCAACCCGGGAACTATGATGGCTATGCTTGATCTTTGGATCATGAAGGCTACTTGCTTACTTGATGGCAACTGGGTCGTAACTTAGGTAAAGAATTGTTGAGTTGTCGAGGCTTTCTAGGAACCTAACTTAGATAGATGTGATTAGTTCGTGCATGATTGAGTGTTGGTCATAGAGATGAGAAAACATGAGTGGGGATGATAAAGATGAAAGTAGAAAGTATGCATAAAATAGAGTTATACTCACATAACTTCCTTTTATAATGTTTCCTTACTCCGCATGGGCATGAACAATTGGCTCTTTTGGGTCAATGCAGTTATTCATACATGCATTTGCAATTTTAGTTGGTCTTGTAAGGTCGACTATTATTAATGGAACGCCAACTTGTAAGGGCTTCATCTCGTACGGTCGACTATTATCAATGTAATGCTAGTTTGTAAGGGCTTCATCTCGCAATGCCTTGGTCTTGCAATATATTTTTCCTTTTTAAAGGGTAACCATTTGTGAGGTCTATTGGTTGCATGGTCTATTCGCATGGCAAGTTCACGAGGTTGGCTTACAAATTTTCAACTTGAGAGGTCTTTAGTGTTGTTACTAATTTGGCATATTCTCTCCTATTGTGTGAAGTGCAGTGCCTACCTTTTTGGACCCATGTTGTTTTCTTATATTTTCTAAACATCTTATAGTTTAAAGCTTGCACATCTTTCATGTAGATCAGTCAGTGGGATAGTAAACGTGTGGCACCGAGAAATCTATATAGAAGTTCCTTTGATTGCATATGTAATATTACGCGGTAGTTAGCATAATTCAAGCATGACACAACCTTCTCTTGATAGTAAACACATCTGAGTTTTCTTTCCTTACCTGCAATTTTAGTATTTCTGTGCTCCTAAAATTGATAACCCTAGAATAGCACATCCAACCTAGTCTACAAACTCACAAAATTGGTGGAGTATAAATATATTCCACAGAGAAAATGTAGAAAATGCCCACACCTTTGATAATACTACAACACATAAGCAAGTCCATAAGTTTGGGAAAAACGTTATTTCTCTTACTTTTCTTTTTAAATAATTTCCTCATCCATGCTACATCATAGTTACACCATGATAACAGGTATTGGTATAGTCAGGATTGAAAGTAGTGACATTTGGGAAATAATTCATTCTCTCAAGAAAATATTCATTTGATAAGTTCCTTGCCCATGACAAAAAAAAAAGTAAAATTTGCCAACCTTTATGATGAAAAGGGATTCTTTGGACTTCCAATCTCTTTGAATGCAGAGGGACATGTGCTATTTAGGAGACACTCTTCACAATGAGGCCGCAATGGTGTACAAATAGTTTGCCCGAATCCAACCTGTACAATGAACAATGAGTCTCTCTCTCTCTCTCTCTCTCTCTCTCTCTCTCTCTCTCTCATACATCACATGTGGGTGCAGATGCTTGCTTTAGTGACATCACCCCATAGCTTCTATTATATTTTCTTCAATCTCATAGAATCTTCTTCTTTTTTAAATACTTAAATAGACTTTCTTTCTTTCTTTCTACTTTCCTGTCTCGCATTTGTCAAACTTCATATGAGCAACCGTCGTAGATCTATACGACATTCTCCCTCCATCCCCTCTTTCGGCAAGGGCCTTACCAAGCTTTGCTTCAGCCCACAATGGCTTGTCTGACTTACTTTATTTACTGTACTCTGTCTCATAGGCCCGCAACGCATTCTGAAGGCGTTAATACAACTTTCTTTCTTCCTTTCTCAACTCCCTTTCTCACAACCTGGCAGACACAGATGCGAGATATCTTCGCAGCTCCACCCTTGCACAGGGCTATGTATTTCGACCTTGAAGTACTAGATTCTTGTTATTTTTGTTTTAGCTTTAGTGTGTGTACTCTGCAAAGGGCCTTAGCAGTATGGGTTACTTCTTGTGCTTGTACTTTGTCTAATAGGCCCGTGAGGCCTCTAGAAGATGTAAATACATCTTTCTTTTCTTTCTTTTTTCTCTAGTCACCCCCCCCATGCCCTCTCCCTTCTCTCTCTCTCTCTCTCTCCCCCCCCCCCCCCGGCAGACCAAGCCCCTCACAACTCCCCGCTCCACCCCTTCAGTGCGCCCCCACCCCCCTGCTCCCCTGGCACATTCTACACCTCCTCCCAGCGCCCTACAGGCCCCTCCCACCCCTTGAAGCCCCCCCCCCCCCCAAAAAAATTAAAATTAAAATTAAATCAGTTGCTGCGCCTCTCCCCACCCCCCTCGCAGTTCCCTCTTCAAGTTGCTGCTGCTGCTGTTGAGGTTGCTGCTGTAAAGCCTGGAAGTTGCTGAAGCTGCCAATTGAGGCTGCTGCATGGTGCTCCTACAGTCATACAACCAATCAATCATGTAAGAAATCTCAAAGTATCAGTGTTAGTAAGAAATCTGGCGTGTAAGAAGTCTGCAAAAGAAGGAATCTAGAAGAGCAGGGAAGAGCAAGAAAGACGCAGGACTGCATGTCCACATCATGATGATACAAGGCTGCTTAGAGGATACATGGGGGAAACAAGTACTCAAACAGGTAATGACCACCTAAGTGGCTGGGACACTGCCTAAGTCCACCTCTGATGTCCTCATGCACTGATGGGTGAGAAGGCACATGTGGATAAAGTCCTGGCCAAGATGACGAAGCAAGTGGAGAAATTAAAGGCATAACGTGAACTGGAAAGCACCAGCACAAAGGGGAAAATGCAGGTTGTGGAAACGGAGTTGAAAAAACTCAACGAAATGAAGGGATCGCCAGAGATTGCATGTAAGGAAATGGAGGAATTGAAATAAGAAAATGAGCATCTAAGAAAGCAAAGGGCAGCCATGAGGAATATGCAGGGGAACACAAGGAAATTGTGACGTGAATGGCTGACAAACACACTGAGTTTTCACAGCAAATAACCGAGGGGAAGAGATGCTAGAGTGCAAAGAGGTAGTCAAAAAATGTCCACAAAAACAATGTGTATCAGATGCTTTAGAGGAAGATAAAATTTTTGAACGTACTTGTTAGAGGGCTGGCAGTGGGTGACACCTGGATGGACGATGCTGAAGATTCGATTAATAACATGGGCATAAATCTGACTTTTGAGGCAGCTTGGAGAGTGTGTAAAGCTGATGCACCAGCAAGGCCAATGGTGATCAAATTCAAACTCTAGCAAAGCAAGGATGCTCCCTCTCAACAACACTTTTTGGGCTATACATTGATACATAGAGAGTCACCGCTTCGCCAACCTCATGGTATAGATACTCATATTGAAATGATATCATACCCATAGCCTTTCTGGCATTAGGCTTACAGAGACATTTAGAGCCCATAGAGGTGTTTTGCACGGAGAGAGACTTGACGGTTAAATTAAGGTTATGCTCACGGGCGGTATGGCATTGACATAGTTTCGGATATCAGGGGGAGCTGGTGGAGATCGTGCAAATCTACACTCGTTTAGGGTCTTTTCAAAGGACTGGTGTTCACGGTCCTTCATGTAGCTAGAGCACAGCTTACAAAGGTCAAAGACCCCTAGCTCGACTAGAGCAATAGTGCTTTCAAGAACACTCCAAAGATCGTGCCTACCTACACTTGCTTAGGGCTTTTCAAAGGACTGAGCTAGACCAAGGCTTACAAAAGGTCAAAGAGCCCTAGCTCGAATAGAGCAATAGTGCTTTTAGGCACACTCCCAAGATCGCACGACAAAGGGGTCGTTGTTTGATACCCTAGTTCTGTTGACAGCTATGCATGCGACACCCTTTTGTGGGAGTGATCTGTCGGAGACTGAGTGGAGGAGATTTGAGAGGTTACATGTATTATCATGTCCTAGATGATTTGGGGCAAGCCCTCTATCCCTCACCCGATAGTAAAGGCAAAGTTAGCCAGATTTGGCCTTTGCCCAACTAGAGACTCTAGAGGTGGGCCTTACAAAGGGGTTAGCATGGCCTGGCATGCACATATATTTAGATGGTTTTCCAATCAAGGCATCCAGATGGATGGCATCCCGTCCTTTAGTACAGTTTGGATACTCCGCCTTGTCGGATTCTAGGGGATGAGATCAACTGTAACATATGGTTGGATCTACTCCAGTTTCATAGGTCACAGACTTGGGGACCAAGCTCCAATATTACCACGATTAATTCCTCACAGGTCACTATCTACAAGACAGACAAGTCTCACATGCTCTGCCTCTTGTGTCGTCGCACCTTTTGGTGTTCCATCGTTCTCAATAGAGTCTCTCTATGTCGTCGGGTCTCGACCAAGTAAAGGCTTATATAGACCTGATCATGAAAATGGATTGGCAGAGAAAGTGGTCGCAATCCGTGTCCTCTTGAAGAAAGCAGTGATATCATGCACGAATCTCGTAGTAAATTGGACTTATACAGAGAAAGTGCTCCTTTGTGTGCATGGCCTACAAATACATTGTTGTGTAGGTGTACTTGCAGCCCTCCTTGTCTCAATCCTCCGCTAGTGGGATGAGACATCCAATGTCAATCCTTAGGGCCAGGCACAAGAGCATGTCACAGACATCTACATGTTTGAGGTCGCATCGGGTCACTATAGAGAGGAGGAGGAGAGAGTGTGGATTAGCGAGAAGAGGAGACAAGCAATGGAGCTAGAGCCATGGAGACCAATATAGTGCAGAGACAAACAAGAGCATGCACGATAGAGGTCCCACCTATCCCGTCTTTACTTATATGGCCATCAGGGCGACGCATCACTCTTGATATGGCCCACTATATATAGAGATCAAGGAGGCCATCCCCCCCGTCACAGCGAGAGACCGCCCGACAGAGGCAAATACGATATTTACACATATACCATCAAAGGACTGTTGAGCCACTAGGATCATAGTTAACTATATTTTGGTTCTCTTACAATTTGGATTTTGGATTTTAGTATGGCACTTGTATCGGATACTATTTTTTAGTGTACGATGTCTCATAGCCTCGTGAGGCCTCCAAAAGATGTTAAAACTTCTCTCTCTCTTCGTTTGTTTCTCGGAACCCCTCTGCTCAGCTCCCTCCACTCTCCTATAACCTCTTCGCTCAAAACCTCTCCCTCCCCTGTAACCTCTTGCTCATACCTTCAGGGGGGGAATCCTCCTCTTTCCTCACCCACTCTGAGCGGGGATAAGCCCCCTTATCCTACTCAGGATTAGTTTTCAGTCAAAGGGCCAACCAACACGAAGGCATTAAGAAATAGGAATATTAGCCATAGAGCTTTGATGTTTTGACTCCAAGTAAACAACCTTATTCAAATATCACAATTTCTCACAGCATCTCCATTTGAGAAGATTTATCAAAGAGTTTATGAAAAGTAAACGAGTGTTTTAGGACCACAAGAACAAATCTTTGATCTGCAATTGGACATTAGAGATCTCAAGCTTTGACTAGCCAACTATGGGGTTGAAAGCTCAAGAAAGCAAAAAACTAGGCAGCAAGGACATACTGAAGAAATGCAATTAAATCTCCCCTCATCCACTGTTGGCTTCCATTGTTAAAGATATGATTACAAGAGATGAAGTCAATTAAAGCATAGACAACATTGGACGTGGACAAAAGCCTATAACAAAGATGACATCCAAGTAGAGATCAAAGAGAATAAAGCGAGAGCCGATAATACTTTGCTACTTAGAAGCAAGGAATTACTACATGGACTTAGGGATCTTTTTAAAGCAGAGTTGGAGAAGAGAGACAACAAATTCAGCAATTTAACAAGAAGGATGCCCAACCTTGGACAATGCTTTATTCAACAGAAGGGATCGTATGATCAGCTTTAATGCAACAGTAAAGAAGAGCTGGACTAGCAAATTGAAAGGCATGAAGATATGGATAACAAAAGAACTCAATCCGACCAACTCAAGTAGAAAGCCACGGAACTCAATAAAGTTAAAAAGGAGGCACAAACCACCTTTCATGGCATCTTAGGTTATACCCTTGTGTATAATTGCCCTGCTACCGCATTCTAATGAGGTGAGTATGGGTTGGTCAAACGCTTTCATATGTCTTGGGCCAAGCAATAATCATTGAAAACTCCTGAACAAAGCTCATCTTTGCTATCTAGCCGAAAAGTGACAATGTGGTCACTTGTCTCTTGTTCTACCATGGCCCTTAGAAATAAAAAATGTAGAGAACACATCAAACTTGTACGGTGACTATACATATATATAAATATAGATGTGTGTGTGTGTGCGTGTGTGTGTGTGTGTGCTTGTGTGTGTGTGTGTGTGTGTTCATATTGCTTCACCCACTTGCTTACGGTGTCACTCTCCTTCACAGACTGTCCCCCATTTGCTTTGGCATTGCCAGTCTACTCGGAACCTCCTGGAGAAAATTTCGGATCATCTTCACCTCCGTTTCCCGAGTCACATATTTGGGAAACACTTTTGGTTATTTGGCCGATTTAGGATGCCTTTATCTCAATACTCACTCTTTTTCTCATGGGTGAGATATTGGGCTCTTTGGACAATCTGGGAAGAGCATAATCTGGCATACTTGGGTCGTCAGTTTCAAAAGTCATATGAATCTTTCAGAGCCTCATTGCGGCAATCTTTATATGATGCCTGCCATGAGGGTGATATACATGCATCTTGCATTGAGCTTTTCTTTTTATGTTTCTGATCTGTGGAATACTCTCCATCTTGGAGACTTTCCCTCTTGTAAAGTTATGACAATATAAATACACTGCACTGGATTTTACCCAAAAAAAAAAGTGTGTGTGCGCGCGCGCGCCTGCTTGGTGGTGGATTGTCAAGAACCTAGACTATGACCCGCTCAGTGAGACAGGGTTGCCCTCTTAGTTCCTTGCTGTATGCCATTGCTACCCATCCGTTACTGTTGCATATGGACTATCTTGCAGACACAGGACAGCTTCATGGCTTGCAAATTCCAGGGGCACAGTCTTTTCTTGCACAGGCATATGCTGATGATTCATACTTTATGCCCAAGAATTCTCAAAGTGACCTTTCTCATTTGATGCATGCACTGAATGACTTTGGTATAGCTGCTGGACTGCATATCAACTTTCAGAAATCAAAACCTCTAGCTTTGAAAGAAGCTGATTGGCATGCACTTCTCTGGCCAGGCCACATTATCTCTTCCCATACTATTGTGAGATGTCTAGGCTACCCCATTGGCTGGAATATTACCCCGCAACACCAGCTCAAATGGGTGCTTCAAAAGATCAACAAGAAGCTAGAATACTGGCATTTGTCCACTTGGCCTCTACATGTTCGACTTCGAATAGTACAGTCCATCTTTATGGCATATGTGCAATTCTATTTGCCCCTTCTTCCCTGGTCTTTTAAGCAGTTGGCTTCCTATATGTCACAGGCTATGGAGATATTTTGGAAAAGCAAATCTCATAAAAAGGCTTTGCGGCTACTACCAATGCAGTCTATTTGTTCACCCAAGACTCATGGGGGGCTGAATATTCTCAATCTCCAGGTTCATATGTTGGCAAGAAAGAGCACTATGATTGCTGATTTTTTTCAGCAAAAACAGCCATGGGCTATTATGTTAGCAGCCATGTGTGGAAACATGACGTCCCATGCATATGGGCATTGGATTACAGATCACTGGGAAGCAGTCATGACCACATTTCAGGGGAAAATTCCTGGTTGCCCTGTTTCTACTGCTTTTATTCATGATTGAAAGAGAATTCTCTCATATGCTAAATGGACAGGTGCTTCCTCTCATCATGGTAATTCTTTTCGCTTGGAAAGCATCCATTGGAGCAAGGTGTTTGAATCGCCCCTCGCTTTACAGGCACCTATTAAAGCATACAATCTCATGAAGTTTGGCATAAGATTTGTTGGCGATGTTGTGGATCAACAAGGATGTATGCTTTCATTTCCACAAGCTTGCAGGACATTCTCCTTGAGTCTGCATCATAGGTCCATTTGGAAAATACTTTCAACTGTGTTGCAGCCATTTATTCCGGTTCCTCCACTGTTTGCACAGGATAGATTACTGGACTGGAATTTGACTTCCTTACCTCCTGCTACCCATACGCTTTCAATGCATAATCTGACCTCCTCGAAGGTCTACAGATTTCTTCTTCCACCGCCATGGATTGACAAGCATGCCAACACTCTGTGGAACTTGGATAGGCCTTTATCTTGGTGGCAATCACGACTCATGAAAATTTGGAAAGCCAAATTGCCATTAAAACAAAGGCTTTTCTTTTGGAGATGTATAGTGGGAGCTTTTTCCATTGGGGTGAAATTGGCAGCACGCCGCATTGCTTCCCCTGCCTGCCCCCGTTGCTCTCATCACCGCGAGACAGTTCCTCACCTATTATGGTCTTGCCCACACTCTCGCATATTGATCACTCATGTTTCCCATTTGCTGCGGCTTCGGTTCCCCTCTATCAGATTTAGGAAACTTTTCTAGATGTTTGGATGCCTCTCATCTCAGATGTCTCCATTCCTCCTCTTCTTTCACTGGACTCGCTTTTGGATACTATGGACCATTTGGACACAGAGACTGCATTCCAGGATGGGTCAACAGTTTCCTCAGGCATATATTTTCTTCAGAATGTCCCTCAAGCAATCCTTATATGATAGTTTTGCTGCAAGGGATTTGGATGCTACTAGCCTTGAAGTGTCTGTGTGCGAGTAACTGTCCGGATGGAAAAATGCCAAGGAGAACTCGCCATAGGAAAAGCTATTGCTTCAGATGTTTGTCACAGATGCCAACACTCTACCGAATCTGTGCTTCACATTTTTTGGTTCTGTCCACATACTTCTGATCTCATTGCTCTCATCCGACAGAGGCTTCGACTGCGATTTCCTACTATTACTTTTGGCAGATTTTTCTGGTTATTTGGTTTTCTACCACAGAGATAGGGTTTTGATTTATTTTTTGTATGGGTGCGCTATTGGACCCTATGGACTTTATGGATGGACAGAAATCATAGAGTCTTTGGTTTCTTTTTTTCAAACGCTCTCTGCAACAATCATTCTACGATTGATTTCAGACTCATTTGATTGATCAGGATGTGTATACAGCTTATACTGAGATCTTTAGTTGAGTAGTAGCTACTTCGTTTTTGAAGTAACTATGAATGTAATTATTTTGCACCAATAAAAGATTTCTTCCCACAAAAAAAAAAAGTGTGTGGGGACCATTGGCTCACTCTGTGTTGACTCTTTGTGTGTGTGTGTGTGTAAAAAAGTGTGTAAGAGAGTGACTGTGTGTGTGTGTGTGTGTGGAGGTGTGTGTGTGAGAGAGAAGGATCGGTGAAGCGTGCAGGAGAGCTAGCTGCTGGTGAGAGAGAAGGTGTGCACGTCGCATGTGCATGTACCTGTACCTGTCGTGCGATTTCCTGATGAGCGTAGCGGCTAACGGCGTAAAGCATCGACGAGAGAGGGTGTGAGGTGTACGCCGCTCTGTGTTTCGTCCTCACCAGGAACCCTGCGCAGCCTCGTTCGTACATCTGTACGGTCGTCGTACGGCGTCCGTACGTCAATACGATTCTGTACGTCCGTACGCATATCTACGTTGGTTCTAGTCTCCCTCTGCAAAGTCCCGTACATAGCCCCGTACCTTTTACGTTTGTCGTCCTTTTTCTTGCAGGTCTTTCTGTACATTTATCCGTCGTTCCGTACAAGCCAGTCTTCCCGTGCCATGTCCGTATTTCCGTACAGTCAGACTTCTCTCCGTGCAGCCTGTGTATACCTCAGTACAGCTCAGCGTCGTCTGTACAATCTCGTACTTCTTGCCGTACAAGTCTTGGGTTTTTTGCTCCGGTGCCTTCCCTAACAGTCCTGTGTTTCCGCCAAAATCTTACCTTTCCCTCTGCTATCTCCTTACCAACTATACTCTTCTTCTCCTCTCTTGTGGGCTTCCTGTGGATATTTCTTTGGGACTCGTTTTTTTGGCTTCCACTACCCTTTTATAGGTACTTCATTCCTGAGTTCCCTTTCTTACAAAGTCATGGCATAACATTCATATGAAAAAACGTTTCAAAAGGAGCGTTCGGTTCCCTGCAAGAAGCAAAAGCAGATTGAGGGTCAGCATGACCTGATCCATGATACTCTTGAGGCTCAACTGGTATATGATGTCATGCATGAAGGATTTGCAGATACGAGGAAAGAGTGGAAAGACTCAGTTTCTTCAGTTGGCCTCATGGTTGAGGTCGATGAAATTGTGGATCCAGTCAGAGAATATGCTAAGAATGCAGTCATATTATTTCTTCCAGGCCGGATGCCACCTGCTGCAAAGATAGGCAACTGGTTGACACACACATTGGCTGGCTCGTTTGTTCGTAAAGTACACTATGCAACCAGGGGCTTTTTTGAGGTTATCATGGTGGATGAGATACATAGACAAATGCTTTTGGAACATTCACCTCTCTTTTTTGGGCAGCAAATGGTACATGTATTGCCATGGTCTCCCACAAGGGACTTTTAGGCTTTAATCCGACACAGATGCCCGGTTTGGGTTGAAGTTGTCGATTTCCCACAATGTATGGCCTCACTTTTGCCTAAAATTGCAGCATCTTTAGGTAAAGTGGTATGCCCACCACGGCCAAATGGCAACTCAAATAGATTTTGCATTCTCTGGGATACTGATAATCCCACACCGGACTCTTATTCAGTCACGGTGAATAATGTGAACATGGGAAGTGCTTTTTATAAACTCAAATGGGGTTTATTTGCAGGGGCTTGTTTTGAGTGCAAAAAGTTTGGACACATCGCTTCACAGTGTCCAATGAATCAGCATTAAATGCCTCGTACCACTTTGCCGGTTCAAATGCCTACCAAGGATGCTCCTACTCCAGTTGCCAATAAAAATAAAGGCAGTAGACAGCCTTCTGGAAGTCAGGATAAAGGCAAAGCTCCAGTGGCTCCCAATGGGAATCTCTCTTCACATTCACCTCCTGCTATTCAATCCTTGACCAAAGGACAGCAACCTCCAACTGATGGCTGGCAAAGTCCAAGAAAAGTTATTTCTGCTCGAAGAATTCCACCCCCCCGCACTTGGAATGGTGCATCTTCTAGTGGAAATACCCCAGAGATAAATACAGGAATTGGGATTACATGGGCTGCAGTAACAGCCAGTAGAACACTCTTCCCTGAAGAAGAGGTTGCTGCTTTGCTGTCTACTTCTCAGGTGGCTACTTCTTCTCAAGGGCGAGGCCTTGACCCTAAGATAGAAATGCAAGGCTGACCTCATAAATTTTGCTGCTGTACATAGTTGTTATATTACTATAAATACCTGTACATATGACTGCTCACATCAAATGTTTTACACTCAATGTCCAGGGCATGTGTGACAGTAGGAAATGGAAATCTGTGTGGCTGTACATCAACAGATTTCAGCCTGACATAGTGGCATTACAAGAACACAACCAACATATCTATGCAGGCAAGACAGGACACTACTGTGGATATGATATTTTCTATGCTGGGGAGCACTCTTTCTCAAGGGGTAGTCCTTCTGATCAAACATGAGCTTCAACCAGTTATTGCTTTAAATGACAACAAAGGCAGATGGCTTGTTCTCCAATGCATTATTAGAGGAGAGGTGTTTGAATTTGCTTCTGTTTATGCACCTCAGTCCTCCAGAGAAAGAACTGCAATTTGGGATGCCATGCAACAATATCCGTGGAGATATCATGCCTACATATGTGGGGATTTCAATAATGCTCCAAAACAGGGAGACAACACCTCCAGACATGACCATATGTTATCTCCTGAAAGGCATGCATGGTCTCAATTACTATTGCATCTGGATTTGGTTGACCTTTGGAAGGAATTGCAGCCTTTGTCACTGGGCTACACTTTTCAACATAATGCTTTTTCCGCTTATCAGGCACGTTTGGATCGATGGTATAGTGTAGCTCCCCAACAAAATGGCGATTTTACATGCAAAATGTGGATTGACTATGCCTTTGTGCGTTCAGACCATGCACCTCTATGGTTGCGGTTATCCTTTCATAATATGCCAGATGATAGATTGCCACAAAGGAGACATCTAATCATAAACAATAGCTATTTGCAACATGCTGATTTCAAGGCAATGGTTACTGAAGCATCTCATTGTCTATCCTCTAGCAGCCATATTCATGTTGATGGTGCCTCGAATTCTTTTATTTCCAAAATGCAAGTTGTGATTAGAGCTTATGGCAAGTCTTACATGAAGACTCTAAGGGAAACCATTGCTCAGGCCAAATCCACTTGTCAAGACCTCACTGAACTCAGCCATCATCGTTCGTTGTCCATGCATGAGCAAACAGCATGAGCAAACAACACTATGCCAGGCCAGACATTCTCTTAAACTAAATGATCACAGGAAACTGGCCAAATGGGAGACTAGAGCAAGACAAAGAGCCTTTACAGATAAAGGTTGCTCTTCCAAAGAATTTTTCAAAAGTTTACATCAGAGGAGAATCAAAACAGAAATTTGCAGAGTGCTCATGCCTGATGGATCACGGACTACTTCACGGTCACAGCTTGCTTCTCTTTGTATGCATCATTTCTCTCAGCAATTTGGCTCTGCAGCTCCTCCCTCGCAACAGATTTTGCTTGCACGAAATTTACTATTGCAACATGTTTCTCCTATCATTTCCCCTACTCAAGCTTTGGAATTGGAGGAACCCTTTACTGAGAGGGAACTGTCAGATGCGATCAAATCATGTGGCAGATGGAAATCTCCAGGATGGGATGTTTAACAGTCGAGTTTTTTCTAGAATATTGGCCTATTTTGAAGCATACATTGCTATATATGGTGAATGCTGCATGGCAAACTCAGAAAATGCCGGACACATGGAAGACAGGTCTTGTTAAACTCCTTCCCAAAAAACAAATTTGTGAGTCTTTGGCAGACTGGAGACCTATCACTCTTATGCCCGTAATTTACAAAGTCACTACCAAAATGATTGTTGATCGGCTAAAGGGGTTTTTACATGATGGGTTGCATCCTGCTCAATATGGCTTCGTCCCGCGTAGGCATATCAAAGATAACATTGCTAATGCCTACGTTCGAATTGAATATCCCAAATACACACAGCAGGATGTTTTGTTATTGCAAGTTGATATTGCCAAAGCCTTTGATACTGTTCAGTGGGATTTTATTTCATCGACTATGCAGGCATTGGGTTTTGGCACAAAAATGCAGCAACTCATCACTTGGATATATCAAGATACTAAAGCTGCCTGCATACTTTCGGGGGATATTTCTCCATCCTGGACTCTTGGTGGTTCTGTCAGGCAAGGATGTCCCCTGAGTGCTTTACTTTTTGCCATAGCCACTCATCCATTGCTTCACTATGTGGATCACCTCTTGGACACTGACCAGTTGCACGGTTTGGAGATTCTTGGCAGTCATAGCATGATTGCTCAGGCATATGCTGATGATTCATTCTTTACTCCAAAAAATACTCAGGCTGATCTGTCCATGATTATGCACGCTCTTTCTACATATGGATTGGCTACTGGCCTTCGGGTAAATTTTCAGAAATCAAAATTCCTGCCGTTACATGCACACGAATGGCACAACCTTCTGTGGCCTGGGGAAATTGTCCCCACTTCTCAATTCATTCGACATCTCGGTTATCCTCTAGGCTGGGGACTCACCCGTTCACAACAAACTGATTGGGTGCTAGTAAAGTTAAGGGCAAAACTTGAATATTGGAAGCTTGCAACTTGGCCATTACATGTTCGTTTGCGAATTACACAATCCATTTTTATAGCATACATACAATTTTATCTGCCTCTCACTATGTTCACTAAGGCAGATCTGGTTTCATTTATGTCAGCTATCATGGAAATTTTCTGGCATTCAAAACATGGCAAGAAAAGTCTCAGATTACTCTCTATGCATCGTCTCTGTTCTCCAAAGATGCACGGGGGTCTGAACATTCTCAATATTCAAATGCATTTACTTGCTCACAGAGGGAAAATGATGATACAGTTTATGCAAGGAGATCAGCCTTGAGCTTTCATGATCCGCTCTCTCTTATTACATCTTCATACCTCTGCGTTTGGGAATTGGCAACCTACTCAGTGGGATTTTTCATTTGGCTCTATCCAAGACAAGATCAGAGGCTGCCCTTTTGTCTCTCGTCTGCTTCTTGATTGGAAACACATCTTATCCCACTTCGAATGGCATGGCAGGGACTCTCTGTCGGGCAACTCTTTGAGGGTAGAGAATATTTTTTGGTCTAAAGTATTCCACCCTCCTTTGGCCATACAAGAACCCCGACGTTCTTATTTTCTCTCTTTCAAAGGCATTTCATCTGTAGTGGATATACTTCAGAATGATGGCACAATTTTATCTTTTTCTATGGCTGCTCGAAAATATGGCTTGGGAGCTCATTATCGTCCTTTATGGCATAGAATTTCAACAATGCTCCAACCGTACTTGCCAATACCTCATTTGGAACTTCAGAATCGGCTTGAGGATTGGATTTTCCGCTCTCCTTCCTTATACGCCCGTCCTTTGAAGCTCTCACATATCACAGTGTCATCTCTGTATAAAGTGTTATTACCTCCACCTTGGATTTCTCACAGAGCAAATACTGTTTGGCATATGGATCGTTCAATGAAGTGGTGGAGAAAAAGACTGCGTCTCCTTTGGCATTACAAAGTCCCTCTTCGACAACAGCTTTTCCTATGGCGAGTTCTCCTTGGCATTTTTCCATCCGGACAGTTACTCGCACACAGACATATTACTCCAGCTGTTTGTCACAGATGCCAGCACTCTACTGAATCTGTGCTTCACATTTTTTGGTTCTGTCCACATACTTCTGATCTCATTGCTCTCATCCGACAAAGGCTTCGAGCGCGATTTCCTACTGTTACTTTTGGCAGATTTTTCTAGTTGTTTGGTTTTCATCCACAGAGACAGGGTTTTGATTTATTTTTTGTATGGGTGCGCTATTGGACCCTATGGACTTTATGAATGGACAGAAATCATAGAGTCTTTGGTGATCCACTATTTTCATCCTTTCTTTTTTTCAAACGCTCTCTGCAACAATCATTCTACGATTGTTTTCAGACTCGTTTGATTGATCAGGATGTGTATACAACTTATACTGAGATCTTTAGTTGAGTAGTAGCTACTTTGTTTTTGAAGTAACCATGAATGTAATTATTTTACAACAATAAAAGATTTCTTCCCACAAAAAAAAAAAATGTGTGTGTGTGTGGGGGGACCTCGGCTGGTCCATATTATTTATTGGCTCTATTCTCATGCCATTGCGCAGTGTTTGCTTGGTGGTGGGTTGTCAAGAACCTACACTATCACCCGCTCAGTGAGACAGAGTTGCCCTCTTAGTTCGCTACTGTATGCCATTGCTACTCATCCGTTATTGTTGCATATGGACCATCTTGCAGCTACAGGGCAGCTTCATGGCTTGCAAATTCAGTCTTCTAAGCATTTGGCTTCATATATGTCCCAAGCTATGGAGATATTTTGGAAAAGCAAATCTCACAAAAAGGCTTTGCGACTACTTCCCATGCAGTCTGTTTGTTCACCTAAGACTCATGGGGGGCTGAATATTCTCAATCTTCAGTTTCATATGTTGGCAAGAAAGAGCACTATGATTGCTGATTTTTTTCAGCAAAAACAGCCATGGGCTATTATGTTAGCAGCTATGTGTGGAAACATGACGTCCCATGCATATGGGCATTGGATTACAGATCACTAGGAAGCAGTCATGACCACATTTCAAGGGAAAATTCCTGGTTGTCCTATTTCTACTGCTTTTATTCATGATTGGAAGAGAATTCTCTCTTATCCTAAATGGACAGGTGCTTCCTCTCATCATTGTAATTCTTTTCGCTTGGAAAGCATTCATTGGAGCAAGGTGTTTGAATCGCCTCTCGCTTTACAGGCACCTATTAAAGCATATAATCTTATGAAATTGGCCATAAGATTTGTTGGAGATGTTGTGGATCAACAAGGTTACATGCTTTCATTTCCACAAGCTTGTAGGACATTCCCCTTGGGTCTGCATCATAGGTCCATTTGGAGAATACTTACAACTATGTTGCAGCCATTTGTTCCTGTTCCTCCACTATTTGTACAGGACAGATTCCTGGACTGGAATCTGACTTCCTTATCTCCTGCTACCTGTTCGCTTTCAATGCATAATCTGGCCTCCTCGATGGTCTACAGATTTCTTCTTCCACCGCCATGGATTGATAAGCATGACAACACTCTTTGGAATCTGGATAGGCCTTTATCTTGGTGGCAATCACGACTCAAGAAAATCAAGAAAGCCAAATTGCCATTGAAACAGAGGCTTTTCTTTTGGAGATGTATAGTGGGAGCTTTTTCAATTGGGGTGAAATTGGCAGCACGTCGCATTGCTTCCCCTTCCTGCCCCCGTTGCTCTCATCACCGTGAGACAGTTCCCCATCTATTATGGTCTTGCCCGCATTCTCGGACATTCATTACTCGAGTCTCTCATTTGCTGCGGCTTCAGTATCCCTCTATCAGACTCGGGAAACTCTTCTAGATGTTTGGATGCTTCTCATCTCAGATGTCTCCATTCCTCCTTTTCTTTCACTGGACTCGCTTTTAGGTACTATGGACCATTTGGACACAGAGATTGCATTCTAGGATGGGACAACAGTTTCCTCAGGCATATGTTTTCTTCAAAATGTCCCCCAAGCCATCTTTACATGATAGTTATGCTGCGAGGGACTTGGATGCTACTAGCCTTGAAGTGTTTTCTAACTGTTTTTGAGTTTTTCCATTAGGCTCTCTTTTGGAGTCTAATGTCATGTACATTGATCTCATGTTAATAATATAGTTCACTGTATTTTACCAAAAAAAAGTGTGTGTGTGTGTGTGGGTGATGTGGCATCTAAATCTGTCGCTCCCAAAGAAAATGTGGTTCAGGTTTCAGCCAAGCAAAAGGATAAGGGAAAGGGCAAAATTTCAGAATCTCACGCCTCTCCCCAGGGTGCCTGGCAGCAACCCAAAAAGGTATTTGCGCTCAAGCCACGACCGTTACAATCTCGCCATGGCGATGCCTCTACTTCCACCCCTGGTCAAGCCTCTACCCCTGCTGATAGCCTCACTTCTCAACTATGGGTTGATGTGCTCAAGAGGGGCATCCCTGTATGTGACAATGATGAAGATTATAGAGCTAATGATCCAAGAGGCCAGGTGGACGTCGATGTCATGGCTGAGGCCTGACAACTTATACCTTTACATGCTTTTTTGTTCGGCTGTACATATCGTCTATGTCTACTTCAATCACTTGTATTACATACAATGTTCAAGGTCTTTGCAATGTCAATAAGTGGAGACTTTATTGGCACTATGTACATAGAATGCACCCCGATGTAATTTCTTTACAGGAACACAACCAACACTTCTTGGCTGGCCAGCAAGGCCACTTTGCTGGTTATGACATCTTTTATGCCGATACAATGCACTTTTCGGGGGTATGCATGCTGGCAAAACATGATATGCAGCCCACGGTTGCTTACAATGACCCCCAGGGTCGCTGGATGGTGATCAGATGCATCTCTCATGCTGATCTTTATGAAATAGCATCTCTCTATGCCTCTCAAACTTCTGCGACAAGAGCTCGAATGTGGGCCTCCCTCAAACAATATCCATGGCTGTCTAATGCCTTTTTGTGTGGAGACTTTAATAACTCGCCTGCCATCCAAGACAACACCACTCATCGTTCTCACATGATCCCCGCTGAGCTTCGACATTGGGAGGATATGCTTTCTTTCTTGCATGCAGAAGATTTATGGCTCTCAACAAGGGACTGAGATATGGGTTATATACATACCGTCACAATGACTTTACTCATTACTGGGCTCGACTTGACAGATGGTATTTGTTGCATGCTCAGCAATATGCTAGTTTTACATGTGCACTATGGGTTGATCATTCCCTCTTGCTATCGGATCACTTTCCAGTACGCTTGCATAGTTACCAGCCGAAACGGAAACGGAAGAAACGGCAATATGATACAATTTATGTATAAAAATTTATTTTTTATACATAATTTAATTATCAATAGAGTGCAAATCATACATAATACAAATTACAATTATCTATACTTGAAGGCTGAAGCTTCAGGCTTCAGCCTTCAAGCATCAATGCATCATTCATGATTCATGCCTCTATGATTCTAAATTCTTGAATGATGCTTCAATAATCTGAAATCAACATGTATCATGAGTCATGACTAACAAGTTTGGCATTACAAGAATCTGAAATTTAGAAGTTTGAAGTACTTAAAAGTTTAAACTTAGCACACAAGTTGAAACTTGAAACTTGAAACTTGAAAGTATTCAATGTCCAGACTCCATAGATGATCATGATTCATGGTCCACAAATTTCATGATCATGATTCATGACTCATGACTCATGAGTCATGCAAGACTCAAAATAAAAGCACTCATGGATGATATAAAAAAACAGCAGGACTACTGATCATCTGCATCATCCATGGCCTCCTCGTCATCGTCATCCTCTACGTCCTCAGATAAGTTCGAGGCATCTGTGTCACTGTCTGAAGAAGAATCATCAACATCAGGATCAGGACCATCGGGTGCAACTGAAGTACTAGCACCATCTCCAGATGGTTGAGTGTATGATCGTGTGTGGTGTGATGGTGCTGACAGCTCCTCATACAACATGGTGTATATGTCCAGCTCCTCCCGTGGGATATCTGGTATGACCTCCATCTTCTCCACGTCCACCTTGTCTACATTCACTTGGCGAGGTTCAGGGCAGCCGGCGGTGAACTCAAGGAGACGGAGGTTGCAATGACAAAACACCAACCGCTCCAATTGAGCCGTGCTCAATCTGTTCCTCTTCTTTGTGTGAAAGAGGGCCCAAGTGCTCCAGTTCCTCTCACAAGGACCGGAACTGCAGTCCTGTGAGAGAACACGTATAGCAAGGCGTTTCTGCCATAAGCCAATTAAGCCGAGATAAGTATCAGGAACTTGATAACTTTAAACATATTTATAGTAGATAAAACTTCAAATTACTTAACGACTAAGCTCCAACTAGTGGCGTTGGAACTTGTCTCTTAGACTCTTACCAAAGTAGGAGTACAGTTGCCATATTTCTCCCACCAGGAGACAGGTTGCAACTGTGTCTCTCGGAGCCTAGCTGTAGGTCGACCAAAGGAGAGGCTGTGATTGCGGAACAATAGAAGTTCATCCTCCAGTCTTCGTTGCATCTCCAAGTCACCACCCGTCCAATTTTGTAGATACTGTTGCATCCCCTCCTCCAACTCGTCATTCTCATATTGCTCTTGACTGCGCCAGAGCGGATGCAATACATGTGCCACCGCATGGATTGGGCGGTGGAACCAATTCCACCGCTTATTCCATATAGCACGGATGGACTCAACCCTAAATCATGCCACAAGAAATTAGAATGCATTATGCATGCAAAATTGATAGACTATAGATAATAGTACATACATAATATATATCTGAAAATTCCAGGCTTCATGATAACAAATTGCCATTTAGTAACTGCAATAATTATACATATTACAAAAGTAAAAAGTCTTACTTATCAGGCGATAGTTAAGTGTTTCTGTTGAGGGCCTCTCCAATCTTGTCCATAAACTCGTACAAGAGCCCTAATGTGCTTCCCTCCATGTCTGTGATGCGAAGCACCGTGTAGATAGGATTAATCGATTTGATTAATGCCTCCGCCTGATTCCACCAAGACTCATCCATGATCATGCGAAAAAATTTGATAGACTTTGCTTGGCCTCTATCATCCCAATCTCCCCACTCCCGAGACACAACCGTGCGCAACAAGCCCTGGCGCACTCGCACAAGCCTCTCCACCACTATGAACATGTAAGCAAACCTTGTGGTTGGAGGTTTCAATAGCTCAAGGTCACTGTAAGCCCGATAGATGCTGAGGACTTTGGGTCTCTTCGTGACAAACTTCACGATACTGCGGGCTGTGGAGAAGATGGCATCAATCCAAGGTATCTTCCCTAGGTCCTCGATCAAAAGATCAAGGCAATGTGAGGCACAGGGTGTCCACACAATCTTAGGGAACTCATCTTCTAACATGGCACCCATTGACACACAATTGCTGCCATTATCTGTCACCACCTGCACCACATACTCAACACCTATCTCCATAATGGCTGCCCGTAAATGCTCCCAAATATACAGCCCTGTAATCACTGTACCTGCAGTGGAAGCGTCTATGGCTCTCAAGAACATGGTTCCCTTGCAAGAAGACACTAAAATATTGTACACATTCCTCTTGCGTGCATCTGACCATCCATCGCATAAGAGTGTGCATCCATATTTTTTCCAAGTCTCTTTCAAGGGCTTCATTTGGTCTTCCACACATTCCCTCTCTCTTCTTAGCTCTCTTGTCCGCAAGGCCTCATATGTAGGCCCTTCCCATTCATACCCAATGCGGCTTACAGCTCTCATGGCCTTCCTCCATCGTGTAGTCTTCGCCACATGAAAGGGTATTGCACATTGTATGAAGAGCTTTGTGAGCTCACTAGTGGCCTCCTTCACTGCTTGCTTTTGCAAGCGTGCTTGAATGCTAGACCTTTGCAGTGATCCTCTTTTCCCCGCACTAGCATCCACACTATTTGATGCATGTGGCAAGGGTGTTCTTGTGGCACTAGGACCTGCGCTCGATGTAGTTGATGCCCCTCTACTTCTCTTTGCAGAACCCAATGTGCTGGCATCATCCAATGGCTCAGTGTCAGCAGCCTCTTCTTCATCTTGCAGCCCTTGTCCTCCACTTTTTGCAGCCAAGGCTGCCATACGCGCACGCTTCCATTCTGCTAGGCCACCTTTCACTGCAGTAGGCACGAACTCACAAGGTCCTACATCCTTGCAGGGAACACCTGCTAGATGGTCTTTCACCCGTGTGACAGACCCCGTCTTGCTTATGCCGCAATAGTTGCATCTCCACTTCTTGGAGCCACCGCCTCCTTTACAACTATCCAGGAGGGAGACATGGACCCAATAAGCAGCATTAACAACAAGGATCTATTTTCACCTAAGGATGAGTTGGACTTGATCACTCCCTTTTTTCCCGTGGAGTGTCATTGAGGAGGATGGAGAGGTGAGAAGGAGGATGGAGAGGTCACAAGTGACTCGTGAGAAAGGATGGGAGGTAGACTGTAGAAGGAGGATGGAGAGATAGAGGTAAAAGAGGATGGAGAGGATGGAGAGGTAGAAGTGAAGGAGAATGGAGAGGAGGATGGAGAGGTAGAAGGTAAGATTAAAGAGAGGATGGAGAGAAGAAGGATGGAGGGATGGACTCAGGAGAGCAGGCTGCCAAGGATGGAGAAGATGGAGCAAAGGATGAAGAGGATGAAGAGAGCTCAGACTCCAGAGAAGGATGGAGGTGAGGGCAGGTCCAAGAGCAAAGGATGGGATGGAGAGAGCCTGAAGGATGCTGAAAGGATGCTGGATTCTGGAAGGAGGCTGAAAGAAAGCGGGAGGCGGCGAAAAACGGAGCAGGCCGCGGCGAAATCCTGAAGAAAACAGAGAAAACCCGTTTTTAGGGTTTCTGGGAAAAACAGCAAAAACGAAACGCCGTTTCTTGACGAAACGGCGTTTCCGTTTCGCCGTTTCCGTTTCCTGTCACGAAACGCACGTTTCGTGCAACTATGTACGCTTGACATTATCTATAGCACGTTTGACAAATGATATGCCTTTTTTTGGTCGTCGCCTACTCCATGTTAATAGTGCTTATTTGCTTCATCAACAATTTCAGAACATGGTGAGAGTGGCTGTCCGCCCCCTCCTCTTACATGCTCAAGAGGACATGGATTTTGCTTGGATCAGTCTTGCCCATCGTTTGCAAGCTGTTATTCAAGATTATGGAGGGAGTTACATGGGAAACCTCAGGCTAAAGCTGAAATGGGCTCAATCTCACAAGCAACAAAAGGATGTAATCAGTTCTTATAGGCAGCTCACCTCCTCTGAACAGGATTCTTGTGCTTATGCGGTTCATATCATCCATCAAAATGATCTTCGCAAATTAAAGAAGTGGCAAATCCGAGCTTGCATGAAACCCCTTTTGGATAAGGGCTGCTCCTCTAAAGCCTTCCTTAAAAGCCTGCATGCGGATAGACGAAAGGACGATATTTGCAGGATCAGGCAAGATGATGGCACCTGGACCACCTCCAAATCAGAATTGGAATCGCAATGCTCTAGTCATTTTCAGCATCTCTTTTCTCCTCAGCTTGATCATTCAATGCAAGTGAATGTAGCTAGGTCTCAATTTCTTATGCATGTTCAGCCTATATTGTCTCCGGAACAGGCTCATGCATTGGAGCAGCCCTTTATGCTTGATGAACTTCATGATGCTTTGAGTCATTTACGTAAAGGCAGCTCTCCTGGTTGGAATGGATTGACTGTTGAATTTTTCCGTGCATTTTGGGGTGATCTCAAGAACACTCTGCTTCTTATGATCAATCATGCTTGGGCAGCACAATCTCTTCCTTCCTCTTGGAAACATGGCCTTGTCAAATTGATCCCCAAAAAAAGGTTGTGTGAGACAATGGCTGATTGGTGACCCATATCTCTTATGCCATTCATTTACAAACTCATTGCCAAAATGATTGTCCTCAGGGTTCGATTTATTTTGCAAGCAGGACTTCATCCCAGGCAGTATGGGTTTGTTCCTAGAAGAGAGATTACTGACAATATCTCCAATGCTTTGCTTCCAATTGGTATGCCACATATTCTAAACAAGATGTTCTCATTCTGCAAGTGGACATTGCGAAAGCATTTGACACTGTCCATTGGGATTTTATTTCTCAGACTATGCATAAATTGGGATTTGGCCCTCGGCTGGTCCATATTATTTACTGGTTCTATTCTCATGCCACTGCGCAGTGTTTACTTGGTGGTGGGTTGTCAAGAACATGGACTATGACCCGCTCAGTGAGACAGGGTTGCCCTCTTAGTTCGCTACTGTATGCCATTGCTACTCATCCGTTATTGTTGCATATGGACCATCTTGCAAATACAGGGCAGCTTCATGGCTTGCAAATTCCAGGGGCACAGCCGTTTCTTGCACAGGCATATGCTGATGATTCATATTTCATGCCCAGAAATTCTCAAAATGATCTCTCTCATTTGATGCATACTCTGAATGATTTTGGCATAGCTGCTGGACTGCATATTAACTTTCAGAAATCGAATCTTCTAGCACTAAAAGAAGCTAATTGGCATGCTCTTCTCTGGCCAGGCCACATTATCTCTTCCCATACTATTGTGAGGCATTTAGGGTATCCCATTGGCTGGAATATTACCCCTCAACAACAGCTCAAATGGGTGCTTCAAAAGATCAACAAGAAGCTGGAATACTGGCATTTGTCCACTTGGCCTCTACATGTTCGACATCGGATAGTACAGTCTATCATTATGGCATATGTGCAATTTTATCTGCCTCTTCTTCCCTGGTCTTTTAAGCATTTGGCTTCCTATATGTCCCAGGCTATGGAGATAGTTTGGAAAAGCAAATCTCACAAAAAGACTTTGCGACTACTTCCCATGCAATCTATTTGTTCTCCTAAGACTCATGGAGGACTGAATATTCTCAATCTTCAGTTTCATATGTTGGCAACAAAGAGCACTATGATTGCTGATTTTTTTTAGCAAAAACAGCCATGGGCTATTATGCTAGCAGGCTGTTTGCTCTCCTAAGACTCATGGGGGCCTGAATATTCTCAATCTTCAGTTTCATACGCTGGCAAGAAAGAGCACTATGATTGCTGATTTTTTTCAGCAAAAACAGCCATGGGCTATTATGTTAGCAGCTATGTGTGGAAACATGACGTCCCATGCATATTGGCATTGGATTACAGATCACTGGGAAGCACTCATGACCACATTTCAGGGGAAAATTCCTGGCTGTCCTGTCTCTACTACTTTTATTCATGATTGGAAGAAAATTCTCTCTTATGCTAAATGGACAAGTGCTTCTTCCAATCATGGTAATTCTTTTCGCTTGGAAAGTATCCATTGGAGAAAGGTGTTTGAATCACCTCTTGCTTAACAGGCGCCTATCAAAGCATATAATCTTATGAAACTGGGCATAAGATTTATCGGAGATGTTGTGGATCAACATGGTTATGTGCTTTCATTCCCACAAGCTTGCAGGACATTCCCCTTGGGTCTGCATCATGGGCCCATTTGGAGAATACTTACAACTATGTTGCAGCCATTTCTTCCTGTGCCTCCACTATTTGTACAGGACAGATTGCTGGACTGGAATCTGACGTCCTTATCCCCTGCTACCTGTTCGCTTTCAATGCATAATCTGGCCTCCTCGATGGTTTACAGATTTCTTCTTCCACCCCATGGATTGATAAGCATGCCAACAATCTTTGGAATTTGGATAGGCCTCTATCTTGGTGGCAATCACGACTCAAGAAAATCTAGAAAGCCAAATTGCCATTGAAACAGAGGCTTTTCTTTTGGAGATGTATAGTGGGAGCTTTTTCCATTGGGGTGAAATTGGCAGCACGTCGCATTGCTTCCTCTTCCTGCCCCCGTTGTTCTTATCACCGTGAGACAATTCCCCATTTGTTATGGTCTTGTCCACACTCTCGGTTATTGATCACTCATGTTTCTCATTTGCTGCGGCTTCGGTTTCCCTCTATCAGATTTGGGAAACTATTCTGGATGTTTGGATGCTTCTCATCCCAGATGTCTCCATTCCTCCTTTTCTTTCACTGGACTCGCTTTTGGATACTCTGGACTATTTGGACACAGAGATTGCACTCTAGGATGGGACAACAGTTTCCTCAGGCATATGTTTTCTTCAGAATGCCCCTCAAGCAATCTTTACATGATAGCTATGCTGCGAGGGACTTGGATGCGACTAGCCTTGAAATGTTTTCTGACTGTTTTTGAGTTCTTCCATTAGGCTCTCTTTTGGAGTCTAATATCATGTACATTGATCTCAAGTTAATAATATAGTTACTGGTTTCACCAAAAAAAAAAAAAAAAAAGTCTGTGTGTGTGTGTGTGTGTGTGTGTGTGTGTGTGTGTGTGTCAGAAGGGAACAGCGATGGCGATGCACGCACACACAACTGGAACAGGATTGCACGGGATTGCGTCCGTACACCCCCGCCTTCTCTGTACAGTCTAGCCCCCCTGCCCTCCGTCAGCATCTCTGTCCTACTCGTTTTGTTCCGTACAGCCTCTGTCTGCCCTGTCAGCAATCCGTACAGTCCGTACGCTCCTGTCTATCCGTAGTGTCCGTACAGTTTCCTCCTGTCCGTACTGTTTTCCCTATTTCTCCCGTGCTGGTTGCTCTGTTCAAACCCTGCTGTACAGCTCTGGTTCTTTCTGCCTCTTCATCAATCTTGCCCTGCTTAACTCCATGGAGGACCATCTCAAAAGCCTATTCCCGGAAGGACCTGTCCCGAGACTCCAAAAGACAGCAAGTTGATTTTTCTACTTCAGCCTCTGTAGATGCTCACTATGTTTTCGACATGCTCAAGGATGAATTCCATCACAGCCGGAAGGAGTGGGGCAAACCTCCCCCGGCCCTTAAATATAAGCTGAAGCTGCCCTCTTTGGTCGCTCCTCTCCGAAAGTTTTCTCAGCAAGCAGTCACCATCTTCTTTCCAGGGAAGCTACCTTCAGCAAATGATGTAGCTCAGTGGGTTCAGGCTTTGTTGGGAGGTTGCTTTGTTGAAGGAGTATATTTTGCTTCTCGAGGTTTTTATGAAGTACACTTTTTGGATGCCTCATATCGTCAACAGATATTGGAGATGTCCCCTCTATTCTATGGCAGACAAATGGTCCATGTCATGCCATGGTCGCCAAATAAGGATTATCACGGTGTCATTCGACATCACTACCCTGTATGGGTTGAGGTCGTGGATTTTCCCGACTATATGAGGGCTGAGTTACCAAGCCTGGCAGCTACTTTGGGACAAGTTGTATGCCCACCCCGTCCTTCGGGTAATCAAAATCGGTTTTGTGTTATTTGGGATACACATCACCCAACCCCTACTTCTATTGCGGTAGAGGTGGAGGATGTCCCCTTGGGCGAAAAATATTTTGACTTGAAATGCGGAGTATTTGCAGGTGCTTCCTTCACATGTCATAAGTTTGGCCACCTAGCTTCACAGTGTCCAGCAGTCCTGCATCAGCTCCCATCTACAGCTATTGCTCCAGAAAATATTTCCCCTCCATCTTATGGTCCGGGGCCTAAGGCTATGCCTAGCAAGTCGGGGGATATGGCATCTAAATCTGCCCCACCCAAAGAAAATGTGGTTCAGGTTCCAACCAAGCAAAAGGATAAGGGAAAGGGCAAAATTTCAGAATCTCATGCCGCTCCTCAGGGTGCCTGGCAGCAACCCAAAAAGGTATTTGCGCTCAAGCCACAACCGTTACAATCTCGCCATTGGGATGCCTCTACTTCCACCCCTGCTCAGGCCTCTACCCTTGCTGATAGCCTCACTTCTCAACTGTGGGTTGATATGCTCAAGAGGGGCATCCCTGTATGTGACAATGATGAGGATTATAGAGCTACTGATCCAGGAGGCCAAGTGGATGTCAATGTCATGGCTGAGGCCTGACAACTTACACCTTCACTATGCTTTTTGGTTCGGCTGTACATACCTTCTATGTCTACTTCAATTACTTGCATTACATACAACGTTTAAGGTCTTTGCAATGTCAATAAGTGGAGACTTTTTTGGCACTATGTACATAGAATGCACCCCGATGTAATTTCTTTACAATATCCATGGCTGTCCAATGCCTTTTTGTGTGGAGACTTTAATAACTCGCCAGCCATCCAAGACAACACCACTCATCGTTCTCACATGATCCCCACTAGGCTTCGACATTGGGAAGATATGCTTTCTTTCTTGCATGCAATTATGTTAGCAACTATGTGAGGACATGACGTCCCATGCATATGGGCATTGGATTACAGATCACTGGGAAGCAGTCATATGGGCTTTTATTCATGATTGGAAGAGAATTCTCTCTTATGCTAAATGGACAAGTGCTTCTTCCCATCATGGTAATTCTTTTCGCTTGGAAAGCATCCATTGGAGCAAGGTGTTTGAATCGCCTCTCGCTTTACAGGCACCTATTAAAGCATATAATCTCGTGAAACTGGGCATAAGATTTGTCGGAGATGTTGTGGATCAACATGGTTATGTGCTTTCATTCCCACAGGCTTGCAGGACATTCCCCTTGGATCTGCATCATCAGCCCATTTGGAGAAGACTTACAACTATGTTGCAGCCATTTGTTCCTGTTCCTCCACTATTTGTACAGGATAGATTGCTGAACTGGAATCTGACTTCCTTATCTCCTGCTACCTGTTCGCTTTCAATGCATAATCTGGCCTCCTCGATGGTTTACAGATTTCTTCTTCCACCGCCATGGATTGATAAGCATGCCAACACTCTTTGGAATTTGGATAGGCCTTTATCTTGGTGGCAATCACGACTCAAGAAAATTTCGAAAGCCAGATTGCCATTGAAACAGAGGCTTTTCTTTTGGAGATGTATAGTGGGAGCTTTTTCCATTGGGGTGAAATTGGCAGCACGTCGCATTGCTTCCCCTTCCTACCCCCGTTGCTCTCATCACCGTGAGACAGTTCCCCATTTGTTATGGTCTTGCCCGTACTCTCGGTTATTAATCACTCATGTTTCTCATTTGCTGCGGCTTCGGTTTCCCTCTATCAGATTTGGGAAACTCTTCTGGATGTTTGGATGCTTCTCATCCCAGATGTCTCCATTCCTCCTTTTCTTTCACTGGACTCGTTTTTGGGTACTCTGGACTATTTGGACACAGAGATTGCATTCTAGGATGGGACAATAGTTTCCTCAGGCATATGCTTTCTTCAAAATGTCCCTCAAGCAATCTTTATATGATAGTTATGCTGCGAGGGACTTGGATGCTACCAGCCTTGAAGTGTTTTTGAGTTCTTCCATTAGGCTCTCTTTTGGAGTCTAATGTCATGTACATTGATCTCATGTTAATAATATAGTTACTGGTTTCACGAAAAAAAAAAAAGTGTGTGTGTGTCACATACAAATTGAAATTGCCATCCCTCGTGAATCCTCTCAGGAAGCTATCTCAAACCGCGGTAATAATTTTCTTTCCAGGAAGAATCCCAACAGCCAGTGATGTTGCACAATGGATCAAGTCCATCCTTGGAGGATGCTTTGTATGATGGAATATGGAAGAAAGAACTAGAACTAGAAACTAGAAATGAGATGACAAGACTGAAAAATGAGAAATACCTTGAGAAGAGTGTAGACAAGACACAACCTAGACTGATAGATTACAATGATGTGACCCATTGAATATATGGGCCAAAGTACAAGACATAAAGCAAGAGTGCTTATGGGATAATTGTAGAAGTGCCACATGGCACACACTCAAGACATAAAGACTAGACTTAGACAAATGTAGACCAGGAAATAGTACTTAGTGTGCACTTATCTCCAACACCCTCCTTAAGTGGACTCTAGGAGTAAGACAGAAAGACAAGACTAGAAGACAGACTTGATAGACTGAGAGATAGAAAACATGACAGACAAATGATCCTGAGACACCCCTTCTCAAGTGATATCCTCATATGGGTCCACAAGGGTAAGGACAAGATGGATCTAAAACACAGTCAGATTGATAGACAAATAGACAGACAGACAAGACTAGATAGATAGAAGACTGACTGTAGACAAATAGAAAGACCAAGACACTAGAACCCCTTGACCTACATCATCGGTGGTCAAGGTGGTAGACAAAACATAGAAGTAATCAGAAAGCCCACTTCTCATCATGTGAGGAAGGAACAGCAGGATCAGCTGATGGAGATGTTGCAGCAACATGGGCTGAGGTAGTTGCAAGAACTGATGTAGAGGTTTTGGAGTAGCAGTCCTTCTCCCGGTGATTATCACGGCCACAAATGGTGCATGGATGAGCCTTGAAACAGTCCTTCTCCGCATGATTAGTTTTGCCACAATGGGTGCAAGGCTTTCTTACCTTAGAACTTCCTTTCTTTGCTAAAAATGCAGTGTCAGTTACCTTTCGTTGTTGAGTTCTTTCTTCCTCTTGGAGAGCATTGATGATACCCTCAAGAGAAGGATTATTATGATACTTGAAGGTAGTGACAAGAGTATCGTAGGAGTCAGGTAAGCTTTTGAGGAGCACAGCAATAGCAATATCTTCGGAGATGGGAGACTTGACTGACGCAAGCTGAACCATAAGACTACGAAGATAATTGACATGAGAGGCTATAGTAGCTCCTTCCTACATATGTAGATCAAAGAATGAGATCATAAGTGCAATCTTAGAGTTTTTAGATCGGGCTCCAAAAAGAGTATCCAGAGTGATCCATGCTTGAAGAGCAGACTGTATGTCGGAGATGTGATAAATGTAATCATCTCCAAGGCCGAGCAATATGATAGCATAGGCTTTGTTGTTCTTGGCAGCAACAACTTGCTCAGATGGACCTTCGGGAGCATCACGGTGAACAATGTCCCAAAGACCTTCTTTCATAAGATGGCACTTGATTTTGATCTGCCAAGTATGAAAGTTGGACCCATTGAATTTGTCGATAGATATGAGAGAATGAGAGGAAGATGCCATGTAGGAAGGTCTTACCTCTTGCTAGGATGCAAGGGCAGTGTCTATTCCCTTACAATTTTGCAGAAATAAATGAGAGGAAGAGATCCCAGAAGCCGGTTCTCTCACCACTTTGTCAAGGCCATAGCATATGACAGCCTATCGAAGCAGGAGGAACCAGCAAAAAAGAAGAGATTGTTCAGCAAATTGAAAGAGGCAAAAGCTCAGTACCTTAATCTCGGGCAGAAGTAGAAGTGTAAAAAGGATGTAAATCTCTGTGAAGATGGAGCAGGAGAAGTCGTCAGCCTGTGCAGGTACAGATTCCGTACAGTCGTACAGCTGTACGGACAACTGTACGGACGACGGCGATCAAAGGACAAACGATGGCGCAGAGGATGTACGGACGACGGCGAGCAGAGTACGGTCGACGGAGCATAGTACGGACGTACGGATGACAGATTTACACAGATCTAGCGCTCAGATCTGTGGCTGAGCTGCACAGATCTGAAGCGCAGATCTGGCGCAGAGACTTGAAGCAGGTGGACACGCAGATCTGAGCGCAGATCTGAGCGCAATGGCGGGCAGGAAAAGGGCAGATCTGAGCGCAATGGCAGAGCAGAAAGAGGGCAGGTCTCGGAGAAGGGGCGGCCAGCAGAAGCGTAGAAGAGGACGGTGCAGAGGTAGAGGTGCCACGAGAGGCTGAAGAGAGAGATGCCGGAGGGAGAGGTAAACTGAAAGGAGAAGACGAAGCTATGGCTACAGCAGAGTGAGAGGAGAGGAGAGGGGATCTACATGCTCTAATACCATGATGGAATATGGAAGAAAGAACTAGAACTAGAAACTAGAAATGAGATGACAAGACTGAAAAATGAGAAATACCTTGAGAAGAGTGTAGACAAGACACAAGCTAGACTGATAGATTACAATGATGTGACCCATTGAATATATGGGCCAAAGTACAAGACATAAAGCAAGAGTGCTTATGGGATAATTGTAGAAGTGCCACATGGCACACACTCAAGACATAAAGACTAGACTTAGACAAATGTAGACCAGGAAATAGTACTTAGTGTGCACTTATCTCCAACATTGTAGAGAGTATCTATTTTGCATCTAGAGGCTTTTATGAGGTGCACTTATCAGATACCTTGTGCAAGCAGAGGCTAGACCACGGTTTTGGCAATGGCATTGTAGATATCTTATACTTTTCCTCCATAGCAGACTTGAAAATTTTAAAAGTCTTATACAACATCATTGTCCTGTATGGGTTGAGGTTGTTAACTTCCCGGATTATATGCATGAAGAATTGCCTGGACTGGTTGCTTCTTTGGGACAGGTCATTTGTCCTCCACGCCCCATGGGAAATCGTAACAGATTCTGCATCCTCTGGGACACTGACACACCTACCCCTCCTTCTATTGCAGTGGAAGTTGAGGGTGTGCAATTGGGGAAAAAGTATTTTGAATTGAAATGGGGTGTGTTTCCAGGAGCTTGCTTTGCCTGCCACAAGTTTGGGCATCTAGCCTCTGAATGCCCAAAGGTTCTGCATCAACCCCCTCCTACTACCTTGCCGCCCCAGACACGGGAAAAGAATGAGAATTTGCAAGTTAAGGCAGCAAATAGAAATGGAGCAAAGAATGCTAAACCAATTAATCAGGTGCAATCACTTGCTAGAAAAGGAAAAGGAAAAGAAAAAGAAAAAGAGAAGATAAAGGAATCTGGGGAAACATATCGGGATGGGTTTCAACATCCTAAGAAGGTGGTTGTATTGAAGCAACGCCCCTTTCAATCTCGTCAATGGGATGCTTCTTCTCCCTCACCAAGACAGGCTTCCACTTCAGCTCCTATCCTTCAAAATTGGGTGGGGGTTTTGAAGAAGGGCATCCCCATATGTGATTCTAAAGAAGGGGAGAATGCTATATCTTTCATGGATCAAGAAGGCATGCAGCCCATGCAGGCAGAAGCTTTGCCTCTCTGATATCTTGTTTCATACTTATACTTTTCTGTATATATCTCTTTCATGCATCAAACACTTAAGTGCTTTACATACAATGTACAGAGCCTCTGCAATGTCTCAAAGTGGAGGCTTTTCTGGAATTATGTACATAAAATGCAGCCAGATATTGTTTGTTTGCAAGAGCATAATCAACACTCTAAGGCTGGTCATCATGATTACTTTGGCGGCTATGATATATATTATGCTGGTACCACTACCTATTCAGGTGTATGCATAATGGTTAGACATGAGCTGGAGCCTCAGTTAGCTTTCAATGACAACAGTGGCAGATGGATGGTCATACAATGTAATGTCAATGGTGATATTCTTGAGTTAGCATCAGTCTATGCCTCCCAGACCTCTGCCATGAGGGCTTCTTTATGGGATTCTTTAAGCAAATATCCATGGAGATCTAATGCATTTATCTGTGGAGATTTTAATAATTCCCCTCTGCCGAGAGATAACACCACTTCAAGATCTCATATGCTATAATCGGAAAGGCAGAAATGGGATAGCATGCTTCTTTCTGTGCAGGCTGAAGATTTATGGCTGCTTCTCCAAGGGTCAATGCCTGGATATACTTTTCATCATAATGCATTTACTACATACGAGGCAAGGCTTGACAGATGGTATTTGTTTTATCCACAACAATATGCAGATTTTAGCCCATAGATTTCTCACTGGGCTTGTCAGATCATGCCCCATTATGGATAAATCTGCAACTTGGTATGCCACTGGATGATTTGCCAACTCTTTCCAGTAGATTGCTGTATGTCTTTCCGTACATCCTGTCAGTCTTTCCGTACAGCCTGTCAGTCTTTCCGTACGTCTGTACAACCTGTCAATCCTTCCCGTGCCCCGTCTGCTTCTCTCCGTTTGGGTGTGCGTCCCATCTAGCCCTCCGTTTGTCTGTGAGCATGGCATCAACAAGCAAGTATTATGTCAAGAGAGCACTCTCTCCTGAACCTAAAAGACAATCAAGGGAAACTTCGCCCCCCATAGCTCCTTCATCTGAAGATGCTTCCTATGTGTTTCACATGTTGAATGAGGATTTTCAACAAAGTAGAAGAGAATGAATACTACCTGCTCCGGAACTCACTTACAAGATGAAGTTGCCTTCTCTTGTGCATCCTTTGAAGAAGCTCTCTCAAACTGCAGTTATAATCTGTTTCCCAGGCAAAATACCCTCGGCTAATGATGTGGGACAATGGGTGAATTCTCTCCTAGGTGGATGCTATGTAGAAGGAGTCTATTTTGCCTCCCGAGGATTTTATGAAGTTCATCTCTTGGATGCCTTGACAAAACAAAAGATGCTGGAAATGTCCCCTTTATTTTTTGGTCGTCAAATGGTGCACATCATGCCCTGGTCCCCTAATAAGGACTATCAGAATCTCATCAAGCATCATTGCCCTGTATGGGTTGAAGTGGTTGATTTTCCAGATTACATGAGAACAAAGCTTCCAGGCTTAGCGATGGCATTGGGACAAGTGATCTGTCCCCCTCGTCCCACAAGTAATAAAAATCGTTTTTGCATCTTATGGAATACTGATAGACCAACCTACTCTGCCATTGCAGTTGAGATTGAGGGTGTTCATTTCGGAAAGAAATATTTCACTTTAAAATGGGGCATTTTTGCTGGAGCTTGTTTCTCTTGTCACAAGTTTGGGCACCTAGCTTCTGAGTGTCCCTCTATCCTTCATCTACCTCCTCCAGCTGCCATTCCTCCGCCATCGAATAAAGAAGGTCAGAAGACATATGTGGAAAAGACTGAAGCTAAAGGAGTAAAGCCTTCAGTTCATACAAGGAGCCAGGCCAATTCAGCTCAAAACAAGGATAAAGGAAAAAGCAAGTTAGTGGAAAATAATTCATCTTCCCACGAGGGATGGCAGACTGCAAAGAAGACGGTGCCTCTCAAACAAAGACCTCTCCAATCTCGTAAATGGGATGCTTCTGCTCCATCTCCGGGTCAACCTTCTATCTCTTCGGACAGCCCCATCTAAAAGGCATGGGTTAATGCAGTCAAGAAGGGTCTTCCACTTTGTGAAGAAGATGATCTAGTCAGGGAATTGGATTTTGAGGGTCAGCAAGACCCTGTGGCAATGGCAGAGGCCTGATGCCTCCCTTTCTTTTTGAGAATAGTTCATCTCTTGTACATATTTTCATGCGTGCTTCTCTCAAATGTATTTCTTATAATCTACAGGGCCTCTGCAACCAAAATAAATGCAGGCTCCTATGGAATTATATAAATAAAACTCATCCAGATGTTGTGTGTCTGCAAGAGCATAATCAGCATTCTTTTGCTGGCCAGCATGGGTTCTTTTCAGGATATGATATATTTTATGCAGGATCTGAACAATTCTCTGGGCTGTGCATTTTAGCCAGACATGATCTGCAGCCCTGTATAGCATATAATGATCTTTGTGGCCGATGGATGATTATCCAATGTATAATCAATGGAGAGATTTTTGAAATAGGCTCCTTGTATGCCTCTCAAAATTCAGCTTCTAGAGCTCAAATGTGGGACTCCATAAAGCAATATCCTTGGTCCTCAAATGCTCTACTTTGTGGTGACTTCAATAATTCTCCTCACTGGAAGGACAATACCACGCATAAATCCCATATGCTGCCCTCTGAAATCCAGCAATGGGAACATATGACTTCATCACTTCAATTTGCAGATTTATGAACAGCAACTCACCCTTCAGTTATGGGATTTACATATCATCATAATGCTTTTACAGAATATTGGGCCAAGCTTGATAGATGGTATCTTATTCATGCTCAGCAATATGATGATTATACATGTCAAATGTGGACTGATTATTCTCAACAACTATCTGATCACACTCCACTTTGGCTCAACCTTTCATTTGGTATGCCTCTGGATGACATGCAGGTCTCTTCAGTCAGACACTTACAGGTCAATCAATTATATCTTTCTCACGAAAAATTCCAGCAAATGATCAGACTGGCTTGCAGGCCCTTGTTATTCCATGCTCAGGAGGATCTGGACGTTGCTTGGAACTCTTTTGTACATCGTATTCAAAATGTCATTAAGGAATATGGAAGATGGTACATGGCAGAAACTAGACAGCATATCCAGTGGGCAAAATCATATAAGCAGTATTTGGTACAGATTAGTCATCAAAGGTCTCTTTCTGCTTCTGAGCAACATTTATTGTCTTGTGTTTCTTCCATAATTGATGCTAATGATAAACGCAAGCTTTCCAAATGGCAGACAAGGGCTATAGTTAAACCTATGCTGGATAAGGGTTGTTCCTCGGAATCTTTCTTTCGGACTTTACATGCACATAGACAAAGTCAATCCATCATGAGGGTCAGGAAACCTGATGGACACAGACTTTATCTCAACTAGAAAAACAATGTCTGGATCATTTTCAGCTTCTTTTTTCTCAGCCATCTTCTTCTACATCTCAGGTTGTATTGCCTTAGAACAGATTTATTGAGCTTGTTTCTCCTATTGTTTCTTTGCAAAAAGCTTCCATGCTGGAAATGTCTTTTTCAGATTGGATGAAGCCCTCAAGCATTTGGGTAAACATAAATCCCCTGGCTGGGATGGTTTGACGGTTGAATTTTTTACAGCCTTCTGGGCTGAATTGAAGGGTCCAATTTTGAAGTTCATTAATGTAGCCTGGCAGCATCAACATCTTCCCTCAGCTTGGAAGCATGGTCTGGTTAAGCTTGTGCCCAAAAAACCTCTATAAGAGACAATGGATGATTGGAGGCCCATCACTTTGATGCCTGTTATATATAAACTTATTGCTAAAATGTTGGTACATCGGATAAAGGATAGCCTTCATGATGGACTTCATCCCAGGCAATATGGTTTTGTTCCAAGAAGGCATATACATGACAATATCTCCAATACTCTCCTCGCAATGGAATATGCAAAATATTCAGCTCAAGATGTTTTGGTCATGCAGGTGGATGTGGCAAAGGCATTTGATACGGTACAGTGGGATTATGTCTCTCAAATCATGTTTAAACCTGGTTTTGGGCCAAAGCTAGTTAATGTCATATATTGGCTTTACTCAGATTCCACTGCTCAATGCTTTATAGGGAATCATTTGTCTGAGTCTTGGACTCTGGAACGATCAGTTCGATAAGGATGCCCTCTCAGTGCTTTGCTCTATGCCATTGCTTCACATCTTTTGCTTCTTTATATGGATCATCTGGTTGATACTGGACAGTTAGAGGGGCTTCAGATTTCTGGTTCACGGCCTTTCATTGCACAGGCTTATGCGGATGATTCATTCTTCATGCCAAAGAACAGTCCTCTGGAGCTTCGCCTATTGATGGATACCCTTTCAGATTTTGGGTTGGCAGCTGGTCTTAAAATTAATTTTCAGAAATCAAAACTCTTGCCTCTCAAGCATTGTGACTGGCATGCTATCCTGTGGCCCGGCCAGATTATTTATCCAGAAAACATAGTAAGACATTTGGGCTACCCCATTGGCTGGAAAATCAGAAATAAGCAACAAATATCTTGCGTGTTAAACAAAATTCAGGAAAAATAAGAATATTGGAAGCTCTCCACCTGGCCCCTGCATGTACGGCTTCGAATTGTCCAGTCCATTGTTCTAGATTATGTCCAGTTCTACCTTCCTCTATTACATTGGTCATCTCGAGATCTCTCTTCTTTTATGTCTCAAGCCATGGAGATTTTCTGGAAAACTAAGCTTCATAAAAAAGCTTTAAGGTTGCTCAAAATGGACCTGCTTTGCTCACCAAGAATGCATAGTGGTTTGAATATAATAAACATCAAATTTCATGTGTTGGCAAAAAGATCACTATGCTCAAGACCTTTTTTCAACAAGAGCAGCCTTGGTCTATCATGTTGGCAATTTTGTGTGGTCAGATGCGCACAAATGCTTATGGACATTGGCTAGTTGATCCATCGAAAGTAGTACTCGGCGAATTTCAAGGTAAAATCCCTGGTTGTCCATTTTCTACTTCCTTGATTCAAGATTGGAAGAAAGTTCTCTCTCACATCAAATGGTCTCCCCATCCTGCTTCTATAGCTTCCTCACTTAGAAGGGAAAGCCTTCATTGGAGTGCTGTATTTTCCTCTCCCCTTGCTGTACAACAACCAATCAGGGCTTACAATCTTATGAAGTTGGGCATCCGGTTCATTGATGACGTGGTAGATACGCAAGGACATATTCTCTCTTTTCTGGGTAGCATGCCGACAATACAATCTTGGGATGCATCACAGACCTATTTGGAAAGCTATTGCCGATCTCTTACTCCCTTTGGTTCAGATTCCAACCATGGTTGTAACACGTTAAGACACGACACGTTAGACACGCTTCAGACACGAGTGTCTAAAGTGTCTTAAAGATAAGACACGTCATTGTAATAATAAATATTTAATTAATATATGTATAAGTATACAAGTGTACAACTTGCTAGCATAGCTAGTTGCTTGATTCTAGAAGTACAATAAGCTACACTTAAACAATGCAAGAAGTAACAATGCAAGACTCACTACTCAAGAGCTTGCAAGTCATGACTCACAATTTTAAAGATTTAACAACATCATTAATCAATACACATAAATATCATGGCAACACTCTGTCAATCACATGTCACATGAATGCAATATGCATCTCGATACATATAATTGAAAGGAAACTTTTGACTCTCAAGATTCATCCTAATCCGAATCTGCGAGGTCACTGCCACTGCTGGATCCGAAGTCACCATCAATGATAGCATGGTTAAGTCAAACTCGATGTTTGTTGTTACACCCAACCCACTTAAAAAAACAAGAGTGTCTAAAGGTGTCTTAAGGTAAGACACGTGTCTTAAGTGTCTTATCGTAAGACACGAGTGTCTTAACAACCATGATTCCAACATTGAATGTAAGAGATAGGCTTCAAGATTGGCACCTTCAGTCTTCAAGTCCAAGATTATCCTCTCGGCCTTTGCATTTATTGACTTCTATACAGGCTTATCGATTGATATTACCTCCTCCATGGATTGCTCATCATGCTAATTCTCTATGGCATCTGAATAAGTCATTAGCCTGGTGGAAAGGAAAATTCCAATTGCTATGGAAGTTGAAAATGCCATTGAAGCAGAGACTCTTTCTCTAGAGATGCATTGTTGGTATTCTTCCAATGGGAGTGAAATTGGCTCAAAGAAGGATTGCCTCACCTCTTTGTCCAAGATGTCATCATACTCCTGAGAGTATTCCGCATTTATTGTGGTTTTGTTCATACTCCAGAGACCTTCTAGACAAGATCTCCTATTTCTTATCTCTCAGATTTCCTACACACAGGTTCTACAGGTTTTTCTGGATGTTTGGCAAGCGATCAGCTTCTTTGTCACAGTATTCTCTTTTCTTCCAATGGATCAAATATTGGGCCTTATGGACCCTCTGGCTGCAGCGAAATCATGCATATCTGAATTCTCCCCTTCAGCACCCTTATGAGTTCTTCCGAGCCTCATTGCGGCAGTCTTTATATGATGCCTTACATGAGGAAGATTTGGATGTTTCTTGTATTCAGCTTTTCTTTTACTGCTTCTGATGGATAGGGCATTGGCTCTTTTCTAGAACACTGCCCTGATGTAAATGGATGTTTCATAATATAATTTTCTTGGTTTCACCCAAAAAAAAAAAAAAGTGTGTGTGTTTGAAGATATGGTGAGTGTCGTTGTGTGGGTGTGTATGTGTCTGTGTATGTGTGAGTGACCTCTGCTGTTCAACCTCGTCAAGGTTTCCGTACAGCCTCCCCCTTCTATCCATATACCTGTACGGTCCCCGTACAGCGTTCGCACATTGTTCGTACGTCCGTACAAACCTAGGTTGCAAATTTCGTAAAGGTTAGGTGGACGTACGTCCGTGCAGTTCTGCTCGCAGTTCCGTACAGTCCCGTCTGCATCTCCGTACAGATTTCAGGAAGACCACCTCTGCAGCTCCGTACACGTTTGTTGTTTCTGTACTTCTCTGTACAGTCATGTCTTTGTACGCTCTTTTTTTCCTTCTTGTCTTGTCATATCTCAATCATGGCTTCAGGTTTGGATGTTTGTACATATGCTCAAAAAGAAAGACCTGCAGATGCTAAGCGCCGCCTATCAGAGCCTACATCACAAGATGATAAACTTACTATGGAAGCTCAGTACGTGTTTGACACCCTTAAGGATGACTTTCAGCAATCACGACAGGAATGGGGCAAACCGGTTCCAGAGGTCACGTACAAATTGAAATTGCCGTCCCTCGTGAATCCTCTCAGGAAGTTGTCTCAAACTGCGGTTATAATTTTCTTTCCAGAAGAATCCCAGCGGCCAGTGATGTCACGCAGTGGATTAAGTCCATCCTTGGAGAATGCTTTGTAGAGGGAGTGTATTTTGCTTCCAGAGGCTTTTATGAGGTGCATTTATCAGATGCTTCGTGCAAGCAGAGGCTTCTTGAAGAATCTGCGCGATCAGGTGATTGCAATTGCCATCACCATCACCAACAACCCTGTTTTACGAGAAGCAGATGGTACATGCTATGCCCTGGTCCCCAAACAAGGATTATCAAAGTCGTATACGACATCATTGTCCTGTATGGGTTGAGGTTGTTAATTTCCCGGACTATATGCGTGAGAGTTGCCTGGCCTGGCTGCTTCTTTGGGACAGGTCATTTGTCCTCCACGCCCCATGAGAAACCGTAACAAGTTCTACATTCTTTGGGACACTGATACACCTACCCCTCCTTCTATTGCAGTGGAAGTTGAGGGAGTGCAATTGAGAAAAAAGTACTTTGAATTGAAATGGGGCGTGTTTGCAGGAGCTTGTTTTGCCTGCCACAAGTTTGGGCATCTAGCCTCTGAATGCCCAAATGGTTCTGCATCAGCCCCCTCCCAATGCCTTGCCGCCCCAGACACGGGAAAAGAATGAGAATTTGCAAGCTAAGACAGCAAATAGAAATGGAGCAAAGAATGCCAAACCAATCAATCAGGTGTAGTCACTTGCAGGAAAAGGAAAAGAGAAGATGAAGGAATCTGCGAAGACAAATCCATGACAATATATCCAATGCCTTGACTGCAATTGAATATGCTAAGTATTTGCATCAAGATGTGCTTATATTGCAGGTGGATATTGCTAAGGCATTTGACACTGCTCAATGGGATTTTATCTCTCAAATCATGACAAATTTGGGCTTTGATCCCAAGATAGCAAATGCAGTTTACTGGCTTTATTCTGGCTCTACTTCTCAGTGCATTCTTGGGGGTCATCTGTCTCGGTCATGGACATTGGGTCGATCAGTTAGACAGGGCTGCCCTCTTAGTGCTCTCTTCTATGCCATTGCGACCCATCCCCTTTTAATGTATCTTGATCATCTTACAAACACAGGACAGATGACTAGTCTTAAAATCCCTGGGGCTGCATCTTTTTTGGCACAAGCATATGCTGATGATTCCTTCTTTATGCCACAGAATTCTCCCCGGGAAGTTCACATGCTTATGGCCACTCTTTCATTGTATGGTTTGGCAGCGGGATTGCATGTCAATTTCGACAAATCTAAATTACTTCCCCTGAAACAATGTGACTGGCATTCTATTCTTTGGCCAGGTCAGGTGGTGCATTCCAAAGATGTAGTCAGGCATTTGGGATATCCCATAGGATGGCATATCACCAGGAAGCAGCAGCTAAAATGGATCTTCCAAAGACTTCAACATAAACTGGAATACTGGAAGATTTCTACTTGGCCTCTTCATGTCAGGCTCAAAATAGTACACTCCATTGTAATGTCCTATGTCCAGTTCTATTTGCCTTTGCTGCATTGGTCCTCCAGGGATATTTCAGCCTTTATGTCTCAAGCTATGGAGATGTTATGGAGGACAAAAACTGTTGTGAAAGCATTGAGACTGATGAAGATGGAAATGGTGTGCTCTCCTAGGATGCATGGTGGACTTAATGTCCTCAATATAAGATATCATGTACTTGCAAGGAAGGCGACTATAATGCATACTTTTTTCCGCCAACAACAGCCATGGACTTGTATGCTAGCATCCATGTGTGTCAACGTGAGGACTTGTGCTTATGGTCATTGGACTACTGATCATTGGGAGGTTGTCATTGGGAGATTTGTAGGGAAGATACCTGGCTATCCTTTCTCTACTGCTCTGATATTTGACTGGAAACAAGTACTTTCTAAGGTCAAATGGGCTCTTGATAATTGCTCAGGAACAAACTCAATGAGGAAAGAAAGTATTCATTGGAGTGCCATCTTTGACATTCCACTCACTTTACAGGAACCTGTTCGGGCATACAATCTCATGAAATTGGGAATTAGAAATTATTAGATACATACATGATGTGGTAGATGATCAGGGCTATGTCTTATCTTTTCCTCATGCCACTGCTTCCTATGCATTGGGAATGCATCATAGGTCTATATGGAAGAAAATTGCTAATTTATTACATCCTTTTCTACCTGTTTCTCCTGTGGCTGACACAGACAGGCTTACGGATTGGCAATTGCAACCCTCTGCTACATGCACTCATCCTATTCCTCTTCCTGCCTTAACCTCCATCAAAGCCCACAGGCTTCTTCAGCCTGCTCCATGGATTCAGCAATATGCTAATTCTCTACGGCATATAAGGAAGCCCCTCTGATGGTGGCGGAAGAATCTCGGGATGTTATGGAAGTGTAAAATGCAATTGAAATAAAGACTTTCTCTTTGGAGATGTATGACAAGCACATTGTCAGTGGGGGTCACACTTGCTAAACGTCGCATTGCACCATCCACATGTTTAAGATGTCAAGCTCCTTCAGAGACTGTTCTTCATTTGCTTTGGCACTGCCCGTGTTCTAGGATCCTCCTCAGGAGAATTTCAGATAATCTTCAGCTCCGTTTCCCGAGTCACAGATTTGGGAAACATTTCTGGCTCTTTGGCAGATTTATGAGGTCTTTGTCTCAATACTCACTATTTCTCTCTTGGGTGAGATATTGGGCTCTTTGCACAATCTAGAGTGAGCATAATTTGGCATACTTGGGTCGGCAGATTCACAAGTCATATGAATCTTTCCGAGCCTCATTGCGGCAATCCTTATATGATGCCTGCCATGAGGGTGATATGGATGCTTCTTGCATAGAGCTTTTCTTTTTATGTTTCTGATCTTTGGGATACTCTCCATTTCGGAGACCTCCCATCATGTAAATTTATGAGCATATAAATATATTGCACTGGATATTACCAAAAAAAAAAGTGTGTGTGTGTGTTGTGTGTGTGTGTGAGACATGTGTGTGTACCCCCCCCACACACACACACATATGTATGTATGTATGTACCGAACTGCTCAAGCCACGATCTGCTTCGCAACCTGCTCGACCTGCTAGGCCACAACTGCTCCATGACCTGGCGGCAACCTTCTGTAAAGCTGCTTGATGACCTGATCATGAACCTTATGCGTGAATACAATTTTCCCCACCTTGCTGCTTCGTCAGGCATTCTTGAATCTCCTGCGGCCAGCTATTGCGTATCGTGCTGCTCACATGGGTTTTCGACGCTGCAACCTACTGTCACGCCTAGCCTTTGAGCTGCTGAACCCTCCATCTTGCAGTCTAGCGCTTCGTCCGATCCTTCAAACTCTGTTCAGCCAGCTTCGACTCCTTGCTGCTGTTGCAATTCTCTATGCAGCTCGTTTTCAAGCTCTTTCCACATCTCATTGGCTTATGTCGCTATCTTTCTTTTGCTTTTCACCTGCTCACTGCATATGGGTTTGTCGTTGTGTGGATGTGTCCAGTGAGCTTCCCTTGCTGTTTCTTTCCTCTTCACCTTCCAATGGTAAAGAAGGCAGGTGGATCATTATGCAATGTCTTAGTCAAGGTGAAATTCTTGAATTTGCCTCAGTTTATGCACTTCAACTTTCTCATTGTAGAGCTTCAATCTGGGAGGCAATGCAACAGTAATCCTGGAGGCACCACGCATTTATTTGTGGGGATTTTAATAATGCACCAAAACAAGGGGATAATACACCTGCCAACACCCACATACTAGCACTTGAACGTTATCATTGGTCCCAATTTATCTCTCGGCTCAGCCTTGTAAAACTTTGAAATGAATTGAAACCTATGCTTCCTGGATATACCTTTCAACATAATGCCCATTCCTCGTATTGGGCAAGATTGGACCATTGGCACATGGGAAATGCACACCAGTACGATGCTCTCACTTGCCAGATATGGGTAGATTTCGCCTTTTCACATTTTGATCATGCTCCTCTATGGCTGAGATTGTCCTTTCATGACATGTCACATGACAGGTTGCCGAATAAATGATTCCTTATAGTTCACAACAGCTATTTGGAGTGTGATTAGTATAAACACAATTTTTATCATGCTATACCCCTCTTTGGGAACAAATTCAGATTGATCTTCATTATGCCTGGAATGCTTTTGCCTCTCGTATGCGGTCTGTCATTTAGGAGCAGGGGAAGAGTTATTTACATAACTTACGCAAAGCGATTGCTGATGCTAAATTCAACTATCAAAATTCGACAGCACTCATCCATTTCAGAGATTTAACTCAGTCACAGCTCATGTGCTTATGTAGGCCAGACATTTACAGAGCAATGACCATAGGAAAATTATCATATGGGAAACAAAAGCCAGGCAAAAGGATCTCCCTGATAGAGGTTGTTCTTCTAAGGAGTTTTTTAAAGGCCTGCATCATAAGAGGCAGACTCAAAAAATTCTGCGGGTTTTGGTAGCTGATGGTGGTTGGACTTCCTCTCGGATGCAGCTTGCTCAGGCATGTATCACTCATTTTGCTCGACAATTTGGCGATCTGGGATCTGATTCACAGGAGGCTTTGCTTGCAAGACGGAAGCATTTACAGCATCTCCGATTATCACTCCCATCAAGTCCATGCAGCTGGATGCACCTTTCACAGAAAGGGAGTTGTGTGATGAATTGAAATCTGTCGTAAATGGAAGTCTCTAGGTTGGGATGGTCTTACTGTGGAACTCTTCCTTGCACATTTGGATGCTCTCAAGCCTGTTTTATTGCATATAATAAATTATGCTTGGGAAAATCAGTAAATGCTTGACGCTAAGAAAGGGCTGGTCAAGCTACTCCCAAAAAAGAATCTATGTCAGTCATGTGTTAATTGGAGAATCATCACACTTATGCCGGTCATTTATAAGGTGGTTGCTAAAGTGGTGGTTGATAGAATAAAATGTTTTCTACATGATGGTCTGCATCCTACCCAATATGGCTTCATACCTGGTCGCCATATCACCGATAATATTGCCAATGCTTATGAATTTGGGATAGAATATGCAAAATACACACAATAAGGTCTGCTTTTGCTGGAAGTAGACATCGCCAAAGCATTTCATATTGTTCAATGGGACTTCATCTCTCAAACCATGCAATGTTTGGGTTTGGGGGATAAAATGCAGCATGTCATATATTGGTTGTACTCTGACAGTAAAGCCGACCACATCTTATCGGGTAACATTTCTGACCAGTGGAGTTTGCATCGACCATTCAGACAAGGATGCCCGCTCAGCTCACTACTATATGCAATAGCTACTTATCCGATGCTTCGATATATAGATTACCTTGTGGATACTAATGCCTTGCACGGTTTAGAGATACATGGCGGAAAGCCCATGCTTGCACAAGCTTATGCAGAGGATTCTTTCTTCCCCCCCGAAAAATATTGAGCAAGATCCTTCACACTCATTGTCTATCCTTGTATGGATTAGCTGCTGGTTTCATGTAAATTCTCAAAAATCGAAGCTTATGTCTTTACATGCTAAAGAGTAGCATTCCTCTCTATGGCCTGGGGAAATTGTGGCTGGATGGTCACTCACCAATTGGGAGGAGACTGCCCGACCAGAGGCGTCACTGTTGACATGGCCCACCGAATATAGAGACCTTGGTACACGCCCTCCACCACAGTGTGAGACGACCAGACAGACACAAATATGAGAATTTTTGCAGCTCACAGAAGGGCCACCATGGCTCCTAGATATGTCTTCTGACTCCTACTTTGACTCTGAGTGTAGCAATTAGTCACTAGTTTTGGATTTGGAGTCTAAATGTTTTGTAACTTTCATTTAAGTCTAGTATACTCCTCAGCCCTTTGTGGCTTGTATGAGTATGTGTTCCTTTGATTTTGTACTTTGTTTCATAGGCCCGCGAGGCCGTTCGAAGACGTTTATACATCTCTATCTATCTATCTATCTATCTATCTATCTATCTATATATATATATATATATATTCCTACAATTCTAATAAGATACTTACGAGATCATTCCAACATTGTACTTTCTTTACACTTCAGCCTTACACTCCTGCTTCTAAATGAATGGTCCTAGCCATAGTTAGAACGAGTCCTATTGCAGTAATGTTCTGGCCACGAAATCTATTTGTACCTAATCAGCTGTTTGAGCCACACTTTAAGCTCCACGTGGTGATCTTGTTTGGTCATAAAAGAAATTTTCAGCAAAGAATTGTCTTCAAAAAAAACATTGGGAGCAGGAGCAGCACTAATCTCACTAGTAAACAAAGTTTCAATAGTGTGACCCCGTGTTAGCTAATACTTGTAATCAGGCTGAATATTCAACCCTCATCTTCGGCCTACAAGGGACCATCACCTCACCCAACTTGAGGTACATGATGACTCACAACTAGTGTGATGGCAAGTAAGTGAAGACTGAAAGGTTCGAAGTGAAAGTATGATACCACGCCATCAACAACCTATGGAATTTGGTCAAGAGTTCCAAGAAGTAATGCGACATATCTCAAGGTCTCAAAACAGTGTTGCCGATTGCCTAGCACCTGTGGCTTGTGTTCAAGTGGTTCATTGAAGTAGGAACCGGTACCACCCCAAAGGAAGCGGACAGCCAGCATGCCGGTCGTCATTTGTAAAGAGAAAGAAGGGCACCTTGTCCACCTACTCGGCAAGGCCGCCCCCGGAGGAACAGAACTACTCTCCCGGATCCCACTGGGCCTCCCTCAAGGACATACCCTCCCAAAGCCAAAGGCAGCATGTGGAGGCATCCTGCTCTGAGATACTGGGAGGATCAATGTGCCACTCCTTCCCCAAATGTCCCACCACTCTAATCATCTGCCAATGAATCCCATCCTGACTCCCATCCATCTCTAGGTATCTCTCAGTGAGTGCCTGGAGTAGGCCTCCAGGTCCTACATGGAAAAAAACAGGCTATGTGCAGCCTCGCTGCATCATCATCCTCAAGGGGACACCAATTCGAGAAAACTGGCCCAATTATCTGCTGTCCATCCACACACGAAGTCCCTCCTACCAGGACTCAGGGATAGCTAGGTCAATCTCTCTCATCCGTTGCCCTACTTCTCGTAAATGCGCTAAGGCGCCAAGCCAAGTCTCTGCCTCCATGGGTAATCTGCTCCATCAGCCAAAGGGGCCGGCCGGTCCCACTGTGCCCAACCAATGTGAGAGCATACGCCCCTCATGATCTCTGATCTCTAGGTACCAAACAAGGGGTTGACGCTCGAACCCCACTCTGCATCTATGCTGAGCACGAATGAGACCCCTGCTAATCTTTGCCAGACCTTATTCAAGCTCCTCATCAAGGAGGAACCCTTCCCCATAAGGAGGGACTTTGAGAAGATCCATCTGTGTGAATGCTGCCACTGTCCCCCAGTGTGTAGGGTGAAGAGGTGAGTGGAATAAAAGAGGTGCATCATGGCAAGGAGTGAGAACACATGAGATATAGAAATGAGTGTTCTATTGATTGTGAGAGAGGTGACTCTCTCTTATAGAAATGGAAAGAGGGTGGCCTAGATCATAGGCACCTTCCCTACATCAGTGGCAATCAGGCCCTATATCAGTGGGACTGGCCTAAATCAAACAAACCTCCCCTATGGGGGCCTTTGTGCTTACATCATCACTTACGTCACACACTAGACACATCATAGCACTTTATGACACACACACTTTTTTTTTTGTGAGAAGAAATCTTTTATTGCTGTAAAATAATTACATTCATAGTTACTTCGAAAATGAAGTAACTACTACTCAACTAAAGATCTCAGTATAAGCTGTATACATATCCTGATCAATCAAACAAGTCTCAACACAATCATAGAAAGATTGCTGCAGAGATCGTTTGAAAAAAATAAAAGACGAAAAAAGTGGATCACCAAAGACTCTATGATTTCTGTCCATCCATAAAGTCCATAGTGCCCAGTAGCGTACCCATACAAAAAATAAGTCAAAACCCTATCTCTTTGGATGAAAACCAAACAACCAGAAAATTCTGCCAAAAGTAACAGTAGGAAATCTCGCTCGAAGCCTCTGTCGGATGAGAGCGATGAAGTCACAAGTATGTGGACAGAACCAAAAGATGTGAAGCACAGATTCAGTAGAGTGCAGGCATCTGTGACAAACAGCCAGAGCAATATGTCTGTGTGCGAGTAACTGGCCAGATGGAAAAATGCCAAGCAGGACTCGCCAAAAGAAAAGCTGTTGCCGAAGAGGGACTTTGTAATGCCAAAGGAGACGCAGCCGTTTTCTCCACCACTTTAGTGGGCGATCCATATGCCAAACAGTATTTGCTCTGTCAGAAATCCAAGGCGGAGGCAATAACACTTTATACAGAGATGACACATTGATATGTGAGAGCTTCAAGGGACGGGCTGAAGAGGAGGAAGAGAGTAAAATCCAATCCTAAAGCCTATTTTGAAGTTCCAAGCGAGGTACCGGCAAGAACGGTTGAAGCATTGCTGAAATCCTGTGCCATAAAGGACGATAATGAGCTCCCAAACCGTATTTGCTAGCAGTCATAGAAAAAGATAAAGTGTGCCATCATCCTGAAGTACATCCACCACAGATGAAATGCCTTTGAAGGAGAGAAAATAAGAACCTCTCGGTTCTTGAATGGCCAAAGAAGGGTGGAATACTTTAGACCAATAAATATTCTCAGCTCTCAAAGAGTTTCCCGATAGAGAATCTCGGCCATGCCATTCTAAGTGGGATAAGATATGTTTCCAATCGAGAAGCAGGCGAGAGACAAAAGGGTAGCCTCTGATCTTGCCTTGGATAGAGCCAAATAGGAAATCCCACTGAGTAGGCTGCCAATGTCCAAAGGCAGAAGTATGAATATGTAATAAGAGAGAGCGGATCATGAAAGCCCAAGGCTGATCTCCTTGCACAAACTGCAACATCATTTTTCCTCTGTGAGCAAGTAAATGCATTTGAATATTGAGAATGTTCAGACCCCCGTGCATCTTTGGAGAACAGAGACGATGCATAGAGAGCAATTTGAGACTTTTCTTGCCATTTTTTGAACACCTGAAAATTTCCATGATAGCTGACATAAAGGAAACCAGCTCTGCCTTAGTGAACATAATGAGAGGCAGATAAAATTGTATGTATGCTATCAAAATGGATTGTGCGATTCGCAAACGAACATGTAGTGGCCAAGTTGCAAGCTTCCAATATTCAAGTTTTACCCTCAACTTTGTTAGCACCCAATCAGTTTGTTGGGAACGGATGAGTCCCCAACCTAAAGGATAGCCAAGATGTCGAATGAATTGAGAAGCGGGGACAATTTCCCCAGGCCACAGAAGACTGTGCCATTCCTGTTCATGCAACGGCAACAATTTTGATTTCTGAAAAATTTACCCGAAGACCAGCAACCAATCCATATGTAGAAAGAGCCTGCATAATCATGGACAGATCACTCCGAGTATTTTTTGGGGTAAAGAATGAATCATCAGCATATGCTTGAGCGATCATGCTATGACTGCCAGCAATCTCCAAACCATGCAACTGGTCAGTGTCCAAAAGGTGGTCCAGATATTGAAGCATTGGATGAGTGACTATGGCAAAAAGTAAAGCACTTGAGGGACATCCTTGCCTAACAGAACAACCAAGAGTCCAGGATGTAGAAATATCCCCTGAAAGTATGCAGGCAGCTTTACTATCTTGATATAGCCAAGTGATAACTTGCTGCATTTTTGTGCCAAATCCCAATGCCTGCATAGTCAATGAAATAAAATCCCACTTAACAGTATCAAAGGCTTTGGCAATATCAACTTGCAATAATAAAACATCCTGCTGCGTGTATTTGGCATATTCAATTCCAACATAGGCATTAGCAATGTTATGTGTGATATGCCTACGCGGGACAAAGCCATATTGGGCAGGATGCAACCCATCATGTAAAAACCCCTTTAACCAATCGACAATCATTTTTGTAGTGACTTTGTAAATAACTGGCATAAGGGTGATAGGTCTCCAGTCTGCCAAAGATTCACAACTTTGCTTTTTTGGAAGGAGTTTAACAAGACCTCTCTTCCATGTGTCTGGCATTTTCTGATTTTGCCATGCAACATTCACCATATGTAGCGATGTATGCTTCAAAAGAGGCCAATATTCTAGAAAAAACTCGACTGTAAGACCATCCCATCCTGGAGATTTCCATCTGCCGCAGGATTTGATTGCATCTGACAGTTCCCTCTCAGTAAAAGGTTCCTCCAATTCCAAAGCTTGAGTAGTGGAAATAATAGGAGAAACATGCTGCAACAGTAAATTTCGTGCAACCAAAACCTGCTGTGAGGGAGGAACTGCAGAGCCAAATTGCTGAGCGAAATGATGCATACAAACACAAGCAAGCTATGACCGCGAGGTGGTCCATGATCCATCAGGCATGAGCACCCTGCAAATTTCTGTTTTTAATCTCCTCTGATGCAAGCTTTTGAAAAATTCTTTGGAAGAGCAGCCTTTATCTGTAAAGGCTCTTTGTCTTGCTCTAGTCTCCCATTTAGCCAGTTTCCTGTGATCATTGAGTTTAAGACAATGTCTCGCCTGGCATAGTGTTATTTGCTCATGCAGGGACAACGAACGAAGATGGCTAAGTTCAGTGAGGTCCTGACAAGTGAGTTTGGCCTGAGCAATAGTTTCCCTCATAGTCTTCGTGTAAGACTTGCCATAACCTCGAATCACTACTTGCATTTTGAAAACAAAAGAATCCCAGGCATCATCAATATGAATATGGCTGCGAGAAGACAGAGAATGAGATGCTTCAGTAACCATGGCCTTGAAAGTAGCATGTTGCAAGTAGCTATTGTTCACGATTAGATGTCGCCTTTGTGGCAATCTATCATCTGGCATAGCATGAAAGGATAACCGCAACCATAGAGGTGCATTGCACAAAGGCATAATCAATCCACATTTTGCATGTAAAATCCCCATTTTGTTGCGGAGCTACACTATACCATCGATCCAGACATGCCTGATAAGTAGACAGGGCATTATGTTGGAAGGTCTATCCAGGTGATAAAGGCTGCAATTCCTTCCAAAGGTCAACCAAAATCCAGACGCATCAGTAATTGAGACCATGCATGTCTTTCAGGGGTTAACATATGAGTATGTATGGAGATATTGTCACCCTGTTGAGCATTATTGAAATCCCCACATATAAAGGCATGATATCTCCATGGATATTGTTGCATGGCATCCCAAACTGCAGTTCTTTCTCTAGAGGATTGAGGTGCATAAACAGAAGCAAATTCAAACACCTCTCCTCGAATAATGCATTGAAGAACAAGCCATCTGCCTTTGTTGTCATTTAAAGCAATAATTGGGTGAAGCTCATGTTTGATCAGATAGACCACCCCTGAGAAAGAGTGCTCCCCAGCATAGAAAATATCATAGCCACAGTAGTGTCCTGTCTTTCCTGCATAGACATGTTGGTTGTGTTCTTGTAATGCCACCATGTCAGGCTGAAATCTGTTGATGTACAGCCACACTGTTTTCCATTTCCTACTGTCACACATCCCTTGGACATTGAGTGTAAAACATTTGATATGAGCAGTCATATTTACATATATTTATAGCAATATAACAACTAACTAAAGAAAAAGTGATATATTCCATTCAAAACGAATTATACAACAGGTGGGAGAGAAAGTACTCTATCCCTAGCCTCAACAATGTGGCTAAAAAGCCATGGAGGTGGTCTAAAATGCCACGACATCCCAAAAGGGGTCAAATGAAAAAATAATGAGCAGTCCCATGTCCTCATGAAGGATAAAAGTCTCCCATGAGCTACCAAAGAGGTGCTTGTACACCGCTCCCACTGACTCCTGAGAGTGAAGATAATCTCCGCCCAAATGGAAGCAAGAGTGTCAGCCTCCGTGCATAAATGACCCCCAAGGACAAAAGAACATCGCGAACACCATATCTGCCATAGGGTAATACTAGAGATCACCTCCCAGGCTGACCCTGCAGGTGAAGTAGGCCTGTAATGCTGAGCTGGTACTAGTACCAAAAGTAAGTCCTGCGGCTCCATGATGCTAACATCTGTGGGACCCCGTCTCTGGTGATACTGCATGGAGAAACCGTGGTCTCCTGGCTCTGACTCGTAGAGGGCAAAGGCTCCAAATCCTCTCCCCCATAGGGCTGCGCCCCATGTCATCAGAAAGGACTCGGATGTAACATATGAGAACATCCTGAAGATACCTGTCCAAACCACTCTAGAGCTGAGGCAGCTCCATAAACAATGCTTACTAGATTCCTCTGCCAGCTGACAACGCATACACAAGGAGGGTCTACCCATCTGCTGAAGCCAAGTACCCACAGGTATAGCCCTATAAATAGTGAGCCAAAGGAAGTAGGAGACTTTCTTGGCTCTACTGATGCCCCAAAAGTGAGTCCAGTAACTCAGCAAGAGCTCTGCACTAAGTCCCTGTGCGTGCCAATGCTGTGAGGCAGATGGTAGATGATGAGAGTCTCTCTGCTGAAGCCTGTAAACTGCCCTCATCGAGTACTGGAAAAAAGAAAGAGGACGGGCACCTGCCACCGGTGCAGGCCACGCCCACTCCCCTGGGTCCCAATCAAGCTCTGCAAGAGGTCGACCCTGAAAGATCCAAAGTCTCCATCTAGGATCCTCTGCAATGGTCAACCTGGAAGGATCTGTGGCCCATTCCTTACCAAGGCAACCAATGACCCTACCTCTCTGCCAAAGGAGCTCCTATCGATCCAAGGGCTGAGTGGGATACAATCTCTGAGAGGAGTCCGTCTAAAAATAAGTAAACGGTGCCGGTCCTAAACGAACTCCAATGCATAGCCCAGCCTCACTAAAACAACCTGACCAAGTAGGGATGGGATGAACATAGGCTGAATCTGTAAGCATATCCCTCCACCCCTGAGGAATAGCTCTCATGATCAGTAATCTAGTGGCAGCAATCTGTCCAAGTGGCCCGTGTCTATCTCTGATCTCCTCCTCTTACATATCCACACCTCCCCTGAACCAATCTCCGACTGTCACAACCCCCTGAGCATGCCATCTGGCCAAGGGAGTCCTAAGTTCTGTACCAGGGGAAGATCCCTGATACCGAACCAGGGGGTTATGATATAGTGGCTGTCGGACAATTTCCTCTCTGGAGGAGGGAACTGCTCTGATGAGGTGTTGTCGAAAAAGATCCCATATCTGTATAAGCCTTTTCACAATGGATTGTTGGAGGTGAGGAAGGCTGACAATGCTGGTCTGTCAGGAAAATCCAACTGACTCTACCTGCCCACTGGCCTGTTGCTTTGGGGGTACACTGGTGAATCCCATGCAGTAGGAACTACTTCCACAGCTGATCTCCTGGAGTCAAACCTCTAACAAGAAGTTTGACTAAAAGGGCTCTGCTCTGCAACTCAGGATCAAGAACTCCAAGTCCTCCCTGCGAGGCGGGTAAAGTGATAGTATCCCATGAAACCCTGGCCCTAGTGTCCGCAGAACCATCACCACCACTCCACAGGAAGTTCCGGAGCAATCTCCTCACCTGACGGATCGAGTCAGCATGAAAGCACCAACATGACGCAACATACCACATAGTCGCTAGTAGAACCTGGTTGAGTACCAGTGCTCTTCCGGCCAAAGAAAGTCTAGCCGTGCTCCAGTAGGCTAGCTTTCTCCAGATGCTCTCAAGAAGTCTGCCAATTGACGAAAGTCGTCCAATCGAGCAGCATCATGAAGTCCAACATGCAAAACAAAACTATCCCACTCCACTCTCTCCCTGTCGGAAAGGCCACCCTCTGTCTGACCCGACTTGTCTTCAGCGAATTCAACCATGTTGAAGTCACCTCCAACAATCCAGGTGTCTGCCTGAGGAAGGGACTCTCTAAGCTGTCTCCAAAAAGCACGTCTGTGAGCTGGATCCGTGGGAGCATACACACTAAGAACACCAACTGCTGTGTTCTCAATATGAAGAATAACATAGCATGCTCTGCTCTCCACTCTTGGGTGATCTCTGAGGCCCACCTAGCTGAAACTGAAATGCAAACTCCTCCTCTCGTGCCATCCGCTGGGCTCCAAAAAGTCCGGCTCTGTCCTCTGAGTAAGGATCTGCATCTGTCAATCCTGTCCTGGGAGAGCTTATGCTCCTGGATAAGCACAATGTCTGGAGGGGACCCTGAGGAAATAAACCGAAGGGAGTCCCTAAGCAACTGCAATCTAGGAACTCCCAATCTACGACCATCCGCATCTGAGGTAAATCTGCGGCCGTTCAGTCCTCTCACATTCCAAGATATGATGGACAACCTAGACATCGGATGGAAGTGAGGGTGTGCTAGTGGCAACGGCATAAAACTCTCTCTCTGATGGCTCAATCGAAAGACCGGTCTCTGATCAAACTCAAAATCTGTCCCAACTCATGTAAAATGGCTCCATCCAAGGGAATAGTACTCTGACGCGAACCAAGGAGCTGAAAGTCAAACCAACCAACACTCCTGGGCAAATCAAAGTCTCCCTAAATCTCAAAGAACAGAAACAGAAAGGCCCTGCCACCGAAGCCAGGTCGAAGAGTCCTAGGGCAAGAATGAATCTGCGAGCCGACAAAACGGTGAACCGATGAAAACTGAGTCATGCTCATAAGCTGTATAGCAATCTCACTGTCAAGTAACTCAGCTAACCAGCTTTCGCTCCCCCGAGATCAAAAGCTACCAGCGGAGAAACGAAGAACATGCCCCTCTCTGGAGAGAGTAGCTGATCCCAAGAACTCCTCTACCTCCTCTGACCGTCGGCAAAACACTAGTAGAAGTTCCAATCGAGTGAGGGAGTCTATGATAACCCCTCGAGCCAAAAAGGGCCAAAACTCAATGGGCAGATCTCTGTCAACCATCCTGGGGTCAGGTCTAGGAGTCTGAAGAGCTGAAAGGGTTGAGCCGTCCTGACTCTGCTCCTGGAATAGGTGAGAGGGAGAGGAAGAATCTGCGACGAGGTGCCTGTCCGCATGGGTGACTAAAACTCTGTCTCCGTCTCCTCTGAGCTCTCCGTGAAAGTTGTTGCACTGGAGGCACCTCCAGGTCCTCTAATTCCACTGGAGGCCCACCCAAAGGAGTCTCCTCTCGTTCTGTTGAATGAGTCGAAGCAGGCTCAAAGACCCCTGGAGGCTGAACTGAAACTCTGGGTCTCTCGTAGGGTGAGAAAGATCCGGAGTCTCTGAACGAGGCCTACGACTAGGGCAATCCCTAATAAAATGACCTCTCTTCCGACAGACAAGACACTGATCAGGAAGCCCCTCGTACAAAACCCTCTGCTGCATCTAGACCCCATCTCCCGTGGAGTACGAAATCAAAGTAGGCAAAGGTCGAGGAGGGGGGAACTCTGAAGTGAGTCTAACCCTCGTAACACCTGTACCAGCAAGTGACTGAGCATAGGAAAGTCTAGCGCCTGATGGGATGACTGTACCTGCCACGCTAGCCATATGCTCCACAGCTCTGCGACAAGAGCTAACCTCATCAGGAAGTCCAGGGAAAAGCATCCAAAAAGAGACCTGACGCGGTCTTGGGGATGTAGTACTGAAGTGCTTCCGCCAAGGCCACAAATGGATGACTTTGCTCTGAAACTGAATCGGAGAGCTCATAAGTACTCTTTGAGCCCGCTCTGCGGACTGAAGGCCAAAAGAAAAGTACCCTCTGCCAAGCAAACGAAAACATGTAACTGAGACACCCAACGAGGCCATGCTGGTGTACACCCAATCACGTAACTGTTGGCCTCTACCGGGGAGAAAGCCAATGATGTGCGTCAAACGAAAACCCTCCTCCGCTACCTCAATCATCTGCACAATGTCAGGAGGAAAGAAAACTGTGACTTCGATCTCCTCAAGTTCGGCGACGAGAGTGGCATTAGTGTCCTCCATTGTCTCAGCTTGCGCTGTCGTGAGGGGAGGAGCTATCTCTGCTGAAAATACCCACCAAGAACTCGCAACCAACCACTAGAATCCCAAAAAAACCCTTGGTTAAAGAATGCTCCCAACTTCAGCCTGCGAGGAATGACAACAGAAAAAACCCTCCGCCAATGCCTGGAAGCAACCCAGGAACACAGCTCCCCAGAACTCACGCAGAACAGTCCCGGAAGAGGGCCCTGAAGCCCAACCTGAGGTGCAAGGGAGGGGGCAGACAGCAGCTACTGGCAGCCTGAAGGGCGTCCTAGAAGGCAGCTGTCCTTGTCTTCTACCACAAAGTTTGATTTTTCATTTGTTGATGGAGTCTTTCCTTCACCAAGATTTTCTTTGTTGTTGATGCAGCTCTTCTTCACATGAAATGCTTCATTCTCTTGGGAATCATTCCTCTCCTCTTCTTGGGATTGTCTCTTGAAGAGCAGCTGTAGAGAAAACCTTTTTAGATGGCAATACTCCATAGTATGATTGGGTACTCCACAGAAGGCACATGTCTTTTTCTTAGTGTTCACCTTGATGAAATATTTACCATTACAAGACTTTACTCTCATTCTAGGCTTCTTTTGGAATGCTTTCCTCTGAGATACATAATCAATGTTAAAGGAACAATATGATGAAGGCATATTGGGAAGGTCTTACCACTAATATGGTAGTGTCTAGTCCCTTACAAATAAGTCTCCTTCTCCACAAGTATAATTGATTGGAGAGAGAGTTAGATACCCCAAACTCTTAGCATAAAGGAAATACAATGTCTATTGCTTCAAAAAATAGCATTCAAGCATATTCAAAACCTAAATACATTATGAGCATTTACCAAAACTGTCAAACTGCAGGACAGTGGTCCAAAGATAAGACTGAAAAATGCCTCAGATCACTTCCACTGGTCAAACATCCAAAAGACCAAAGATAACTGACATAATAATGAAACTTTCTAGCACTTAACCATATTCAATGGTTCATCTTAGAAGTAGATATCACTGTTACCCCCAAATTGAGAAGTCTGAAATTGGAGGGTGCAATTGAAGCTGAAGAGAAAAGCTTTGAGAGGGCTTTCAAAGGCAAATGGAAGCTCTTACTGAGGACTACTTCCAGGAGAGAAGAATAGCAAAATTGTGCGTTGTGTCACCGCGTGGATTCTATGGACCATTGTCCACCAAAATTCATCAGCACCTTCCCAAGAGTGTCGCCCAGCTCGCCCTCAGAGTAATTGACGAGATATGGCTCTAGCAGGCTGAATTGCGCGAAATTTCGTCGAGCAGTCTGAGTGTCGCCACGGGCAGCATAAGCCTAATTGCACAGATCCCAACGGTGAAGACATGCGCCTTAACTAGATAAAGCTACAGCATGAAGCATTCTAAAAGTTAACGATCAGATGGCTCTAGGTGACTCTAGGAGCTAGGTAGGATCAACCTTGCTCTGATACCAAATGAAGAGGTCAGTGGGATAAAAGAGATGCATCATGGCAAGGAGTGAGAACACATGAGATATAGAAATGAGTGTTCTATTGATTGTGAGAGGTGACTCTCTCTTATAGAAATAAGAAGAGGGTGGCCTAGATCATAGGCACCTTCCCTACATCAGTGGGACTGGCCTAAATCAAAGGAACCTCCCATGTGGGGGCCTTTCTGCTTACATCATCACTTAGGTCACACACTAGACACATCATAGCACTAGATGTGCCTCTACAACACACACATGTGACTCCCCTAGATGCACACATGCACCATAGAGCAAGCCCTTGATCACACTTATCCCAACATAGGGTGTTCCTGAGAAACCCTTGCTGTAAGAAGAGCTTCCAAGGTTTTGCACCTGGGGGGAGGCCACGAACAACCAACTTCCCTAGGAGGGCTCTGCTCTGCATCACAGATCAATGATACCCAAGCCTCCCAATACCTACGGCATGATCACCGTCTGCCAAGCAACCTGGGCTCTGGTATTCCTCGTGCCATCCGATCCTGCCCAAAGAAAATTCCGAACCAAACGTCGAAGCTGTCCAATGCACGCTCTGTAAAAGCACCAGCAAAAGGCAATGTACTAGGCCGTGGCAAGAAGGACCAGGTTTGCAACTAAGGCACGGCCTGCTAGGCCGAGCTCCAATAGAGAAGCTTATGCCAAACACTCTCGAGAACCGAGGCAATCTGCTGCTCTATTGTAATATCATCCCCACCTGGCATCCGAGGTATCTCGTTGTCTGACCCCGAGGTATCGAACGAAAGCCAAAGGCACTCCCCCACTCTCAAATCTCCTCAGAGCCTATGAAGAAACCGATGGATTTTGTCCAATTCATCCATGCACCAGAGGCCTTGCTGTAGATGGTGGCTAGGGCTCCCCTAACTCTCTCCAAGCTCAAAGTGGTACTCTCGACGTATAAGGCTATGCCATTTGCAAACTCTGAGTCTAGCAACTTCTCTTGTCTGATTGGGAGCCTCAACCGTGTGAGGCCCGCCACCTGCGATCTCAAGTTACTAGTCGCCCAATGACTCCACCACGAAAAGTAAAAGAAAGAGAGCTAGGGGACAACGCTAACGGACTGAGTGAGAGAGAGGAAAGGCCTCGCCTGTGTGTCACCGATAAGCATCCAAGTAGAGCGGTCTGCATAAAGCGCAAAGACTCCTCTGATCCATCTGTCTGAGAAACCCAACCTCTGCATAGCGCCCTCCAGGAAGGACCGCTCCACCCTGTCGTAAGCCTTCTCAAAATCCAAGAGAAGGATGGCCAAAGGTTGTGACTCCTCCCAATCCACTGCCTCTACGAACGCAGGAACTAGATTTGCGGCAGGCAGTCTTTCCATTGTGGAGCAAGTAACTACTAACTCGAAATTGAAGCTGAATCCTACTATTTTATCAATTGTTTAAGGAAAAAAGAGAAACAGTGGACATGATCCTCCCTGCAAATGTCAGGGGTGGTGATTTATTATTGATTTTGTGATGTCCATATTTTGGAAGCTGAAGTCCAACAAATACATGAATAAGGCAATACAATATCTGATCCTCGTTGAAGTTTTTACAATATTGTCACATGGACTACAACCATATGAATAAAGGTAAAGTCATCCTTCAATGTTGCATCCATCTTAGATTTCCTTGCTCCCTCGTATTAATAGCATGCATTAAACGAGAGGAATGTTATAAGAATTCAGATTAAAACAATAAATTTTGAATGGACCAATAATTGAAAATATTTATATTATAATATATAATATATAATTATTATAGCCACACATAGTGTGGGCGAGGAGGCGACGCGCTTCCTTCCCCAAAAAGTTATAATCCAAGGGAACGGGCCCTTCCCTGGGTACCGAGATAACGCCGAGAATATTAGCATCGAGGATAAGTCTCGCAAATAAATAAGAAACAGACATATTACCTGAATGTCAATAGTTATAATCGTAGTCGAACGCTGAGAGACAATATCCGGAAAAGTTGACAATGTGACCCTGAGAGGATCTAAGTGTGTCCTTCAGAAGGATGACTCAAACATTCTCAAATCATTCAGTAGACTCTCGATAGCACAAAAAGACAATTATCATTAGAGGAAGTCCGAAGTAGAGCACGTAACATTCTCACTCTCCACTTAGCCAACGTTCCGTGCCTCTCCAACAGCGGGAAAATGGGAGTTTGATCACTGTAGTAAGTCGAGCTTTTAGGCTTGTGAGAGTAGAGCATAAGATCATCGTGAGGCTCTCCAAAGCTTCACATACCAATAAGCCCAAACTTGCAAATCAACTAGACCATCTCTTCAAATAGAATAGGTTTGAAATGTTTATATAGTCTTTTTATTGTGAAAAGCACCTATATGCTTTTAGTGCTTTAGTCAAAAGCTTAGCTTTTATATCAAACTAAATCAAGGGCATAAGATGAAGAGCTTAGATTCATGACAAGTGGCTCAAGGGGGTGTAAGAAAACCTAAACATATCCCTAGGCTGCCTGCCATAACAAGGCTCGCCTATGGGAGGGTGCCTGTTCCAAAAAAACTGTCTTTTGTGACTTTGAGAGTGGTTTTGAGGGCGACTAGTCGGTGTCCATGCGACGACATACCAAGATGGACATCGGCTCTATGTCTATCTTCCATGCCCAGTGCAACATGAAGGAAACATCCACTCTGAACATCTCAACACACTTCTGGAGGGGGTAGTAGTGTGCCGGATCATCCTTGCCTCAGGCAGTAATCTAATAACTCCTACTGACAAACAATGAATCAGCTTCTCCTGCGTGAAGCTCAACTAGAAGTTCACTTCAGCACCATGAGCGTGCCAAAGATCTAGACCCACTAGACCCATCATATCTTCCATCATGCTAGAGATCTGCTTCACAAGTGTTAAGGCGGTAGTAGGAGAGTTCAGCTGGATGAGGAAAACACCTCTTCCGTAGATGGTGACCTCCTGGATGTAGTCCCCTTCTAGTGCTAGACTTGCTCGAATCTAGTCTCTCGCTTGCCTCCTCGTGGGTGTGAGACCAACTATTTTGCCCACTATTGCCTTGTCCTAAAGTGACCAAACTGCATGCTTCATCTTCAAAACTGTATTGAAGATCTTTGGTGACACTCCTAACCACCTCTTGGTACCTTGAAGGAGATTGCTCACTTGGAAATGAGGTACTTTTGGAGCTAGTGACAGGTCTTGACGACTGTGAAGCCCTTCTAGTTCTTTCTGACCCACTAACAAGAGAAGACAAGGGTGATGCACTCATCTGCCCACTGTCCACCTTGGAGGAAGGAGGTGGGGACAATCCTCTAGTGACTGAGTTGGTACTAGTTGGTGATGAGGCCTCTGATATTGATGTTGAGTCATCCTTACTACTGTCACCTTTCATTTGTAACCTTGTCACAGCTCCCAACCCGGCACCAATCAAATGGGGTTTGTCACTCTCCCCCGCCACTACTACATCAACCATGTTGACTTGGGATGCTGATTCCCCTCGGCCATTGGGACAATCTCTGGTGTAGTGGTCATTTGTATTGCACTGTGTACAAGAGGGTCCCTCGAATGGTTGTGTACAGAAATCTTGGTAGTGGCCGTACTCACCACATCTGTAGCACATGATGGGCTTGCGAAAGTTGGTACCCTGCCTCCACCTCCACGTCCACCTTGGAACCCACCCCGTCGACCGCGTTGATAAGGGGATCCATATCCACCCCCTCACATAGGTGGCTAATACTATGCATAGTAGGACGGAGGATAGAAGTATGGAGACCCAATCTGATTGGGAGCAAGAGCTTGGAGCAAAGGAGGATTAGGGAGAAGCAGAGGTGGAATGGTAGGAGAGGTGGTTCAGGTGCCTTCACAGCGGCTGAAACTAAGGGTACTGGCCCCGAAGTGATTGATGCAGCTCTGTTGACTGTAGCCACTAAAGGTTCCCAGTTGGATACTCCGTTAGAAGCTTTCTCAACCCCTTAAGATATCTACACTCGGAGGCATCGTGTCCATGAATTTCACAAAATATGCAAAAGGAGGTTGGAGTGGGTACCTTATGCTTCAATGGACATTCCCAGTAACCATGGCCAAAACCCTTGCAGTCGGTGCACCAAAGGCCACTTCTTATCTGAGCTTCAAAGAGTGACTGTCCATCCCCCCTTGTTCTGTCTTTCAGACCTTCTTTGATTTCTTCTAACTCCTTCTTGAGTTGCTGCCAAGCTTGGGAGCCCTCTTCTCTTGGAAGTTGGGCAGTCTAAGTACGTGTTAAGGCGAAACTTAACTGGGACCGTTCCATCTTCACCGCTTTCCTCAGGAATTCTTATAGTGAGGCATGCTCATGGAGTTTGTCAACCAGTCTTATAGCGATGGTGGAAGGTTACAGTAACCCAAGTGCTCTCAAGCAAAATCTAGGCAAAAGCCCCTTGATTTGACACCTGTACCAAGTGAAAAACACCTCAAAACTGAGGTAGCATACAAAAAAAAATAGCGCTCTCCTGGCACTTTCACCTGACAATGCAATGCAGAAACAGCCCTGTGTACACGATAACAACACAGATCCCAACGTACAGACACTGAAGAGAAAATCTTTTGAGCACTGTCAACGATGGACAGTTAGGGACCGAGTAAACTCGATGCGCCCTGGCCAAGCATGGCTCAACTGAGATTTTCCAAGGTGTCGTACACAAAATGTGACCTGCAAGAAATGTCACTGAATACACTGCGGAAACAAGACCAATGTGGGCTCCCTGGCTGCACACTGCCTCAAGGCATACACTGCATAGACTTCCAGGCAAAAGCCCTTTGAAAATGTCACCCAAAAGCTGAGATTTGCACTCAGCAAAAGCATAAAAGTCCTCTGCAAAATCAAGGCATTACCTTCCCGAAACCAGATAACTGTGCAATCAACCATACACTGTGGTACTGTTCACCTCAAGCACGAGGGACACGAAGGTACTTGCTGTACTTTCAAAACACAGTTTTGAGAACTGAAAATGATCCTGAATGAAGAGCAGAGTGCTCTCTCTCCTTTTCTTTTTTCCCCAAAGCAAAAACTGATGTACCTGCTGTACTTTTGTACCTTTGTACTGGCAGCACTGTACCTGCTGTACCTGTGTACTTGTGCAGGGTACGAAAAAGAAAAAAAAAATTTGGAAAAAAAAAAAACCTTCCTTGACGCAGATCCCTGACGAAGAAGTTCCTGACGCTGCTCCCAATTGAAAAAGCACCTCCCTGTTGCAGTTCGTACGACGGTCCGTACGGTACGGTCGACAGTACAGTGTCCGTACGGCTGCACGGACGGCCGTACGTCCGTACACAACTGTACGGCGCGAATCGGCTCGATGCCCAGCTACTGCCCGCGCGCGCTGCCTGCGCTGCCCCTCGTCGCCCCGCGTTGCTGTCCCGCGCTGCAGCCCTAGCTGCTTGCGCTATGCCAAGGGCACAAGTCCCGAGGGGGGTAGAGGATATGGTAGGCAAGGGTAGAGGGGGAAGAGAGGCTGGCTCTGATACCAGTTGAAGGGGAAGGAAAGAGGGAGAAGAACAACGGGGGGAGAGAGAGAGAGAGAGGAGTGACACTCAAGATGCGGGTGTGAAGTGATGAGCCACACCACAAACTCTTAAGTTTTATTAGGATTAGGTTTTTACCCTATGACTGTCTTAAGACAGTCATAGGTGTCATATCTTTAATAAAGGGGTGGCAATGTGCCTTTACCCCAACAAGCACAGCCATGAGGCAGCAAATATTGCTGGTTGTGGGCCTTTGTTGTCACATGCAGCTTTATCTGTGGTTGATTCTAGTCGAATTGGTACTTCAATAGTAGTCGTTCTAAGCACATCACCTCCTATAAAGAAGCTATTTCAGTCCTTGGATGATGCACCTAAGGGGCACATAGTTACATGTGCCAATAATGTATCATATCCCATAAGAGGGATCGGTCAAGTAGAAGTCACTTCAGTCTGAAGTGATGCAATCACTTTTTTGTAAGTTATGTATGTTCCAAGAATAAAGTTTAATCTAATTCCTATTTAAGCCATAGCAAAAAAGGGCTATAGAGTCATTTTTTATGGTTATTATTGTGCCGTGTATAGCTTCCGGCATGATAACAGCATTGTACTTACTGGAACGGTCAACAGAGGGCTGCATGATCTTGACTCCTATGACAACAGGGCTGTTATTGTTGAGTCTCTCATGCCATAGGCGTGTATCAGAAATAAATTATTCAGCATCTAATGGCCTTGGAAATGTTATGTAGATTTTGGTATTTCCATTTTTTGTTTATGCCACTTAAACTTCACAATGAGAAGTCCCCTTTTCCATATGTTTGTTTGCATTGGTCCATAGGGTTCTTGAGTGTATCTAATCTTCATAAAAATTCAATGATTTTTTCCATCCAAGCCTACTTTCACTATAACTCTGTAAAACTCAAATTTCCTTCTTCCTCAAAGGAGACACATCTCTTCAGCTTTGTATTGACTACGGCATCAATATCATTGATGTTTATTTTTTGTACATCCTCTGGTATTACAAGGTTTGTAGTTGTATTCCATGTTATGCCTATGCCCTTCACTGTGCCCATTCCTTACATCAATCGTTTCTTCTCCTCCGCAATATCTATGTGCAGATCAAAAAATTATGGTGGGTTTCTAAACCACATTTAAGGTTTAGTCTCATGACAATACTTCAAACCATTACAAAAACCAACGTAGGAAATTGACTTAGCTTTGAAGGTGCATAGTACTGTGGCAACTAAAGCAATGAAGACATTGAGACAACTTACAAGAAGAGGGTTGATTTCCATCCATTCTTCTTTTGGAAGCCAAGTGTTATGCTCTAGTCGAGATAGCATGACCTCGGATAGATCGGTGGGCATTTTCTCTTAGATGACCAACTTTTGTAATAATTAATGTGCGCAATTAAATGGTCAAGAGAAGTAACTGCCAAGGTCCTAGGTGAGGGCGTAATGGCATTGACTAGATAGTTCTAATAGGGCTAGGGCCTAGGTGCATCTAATGTGTAAATTGCCAAGGGGCAATTGTTTTAAAAGGGAACTCCAAGAGAGGGGTGAAAAAAGGATGCATCTAAGTAAGGGCCTAAAATGTGACATGTGGCTAAGAACTATCTAGGGAGATTGGGGTCTCAAGGATAAGGATGAGAAAAGAATAACGAAAAATTGACGTAATGAGACGACTCCTACCTTGAGAGTTTGGCTGGGTGGATATACGAGTTGCCAACGCCCGTGACTACATGAATCTACGTAATAAGTTTTAGGGAATTAGTAACACTACGCGCGTGACTACATGAATCTACGTAATAAGTTTTAGGGGATCTGTAACACTTGGTATCAGAGCACAAGGCAAAGGAAGAGGTTCGTGAGCTTTGACGGAAGCTACGGACGAACAACAGTGACGGATTGTTGAGCGTGACGTCCAACGGAGACACAGGCTGTTAGGTGACTGGTCACGATAAGGGAGCGCAGACACGCGGTGCATGATTGAGCGACGAGTATAATCTGCGACGAATTAGGATAATTGGGTAGCGGGACCTTCTGTAATCGGAACCTGTTTCAGAGAAGGTACGACTTTCGTCGACGACAAACGCCTCGTGACCTTCAGGGAGTTCATCGATGGTCGCAGGAGCCTCCGTTTTGCCCGTCAACCTGGTGATTGTTTTGTCGCAAAACCAGACACACAAAAGTGGTGCAAAACCAGACGCTGTGGCTGTGGGGAATTAAAGGTCGCTTGCGAAGGGTGGTTCAAAGCATGGTGGTGAGCCTGCAAGACTGTCTATCGTGGGATTTGCATCAAAGAGCCAAGTGAGCCGTACCTGTGAATAGCTGGAGCAGTCGGGATCGTCGAAAAGATCAGGGGGGCTTTTCTTTCCGTGCAGTTTTTTTTTTCTGTTTCCTATGGTCCTGTGAATTCTGCACTGTAGAAAAAAAAAAGACACAACAAAGGGGAAAAAAAAAAAAAAAAAAAAAAAAAACCTCCCTTTCAACAAATGGAAGCTGAACCACCCTTGATATTTGCACGGAGGATCGGGTCCTAATGAGCCGTGTGTGTCGTGTCTCATCTCCACATTTGCTTTTTTCCTTTAAAAATTTGATAAAATGCCAAGATTCAAGTTCAATTTCGAGTTAGTAGCTACATGCTGGAAGACGACCGCAACCTAGTTAAAGTTAATTTATGATCACAGCTTTGCGATCTAGCGGAGCGTGGTAGACGGGTGAGGTTACTCATAGATAGAGAAAGGCCTTAGAAACTCTTGAGGTCTTTGAAATAATCCCCCATAATCCGCTAACTCCCGCCAACGGTTCTTCATTCAACGAGAAGTAGAGAGCATGGACGACGGAGAGCAAGGTGCTGAAATAGATCGAATGTTTGTTATCCATCTTGCAGTCTAGCGCTTCGTCCGATCCTTCAAACTCTGTTCAGCCAGCTTCGACTCCTTGCTGCTGTTGCAATTCTCTATGCAGCTCGTTTTCAAGCTCTTTCCACATCTCATTGGCTTATGTCACTATCTTTCTTTTGCTTTTCACCTGCTCACTGCATATGGGTTTGTCGTTGTGTGGATGTGTCCAGTGAGCTTCCCTTGCTGTTTCTTTCCTCTTCACCTTCCAATGGTAAAGAAGGCAGGTGGATCATTATGCAATGTCTTAGTCAAGGTGAAATTCTTGAATTTGCCTCAGTTTATGCACTTCAACTTTCTCATTGTAGAGCTTCAATCTGGGAGGCAATGCAACAGTAATCCTGGAGGCACCACGCATTTATTTGTGGGGATTTTAATAATGCACCAAAACAAGGGGATAATACACCTGCCAACACCCACATACTAGCACTTGAACGTTATCATTGGTCCCAATTTATCTCTCGGCTCAGCCTTGTAAAACTTTGAAATGAATTGAAACCTATGCTTCCTGGATATACCTTTCAACATAATGCCCATTCCTCGTATTGGGCAAGATTGGACCATTGGCACATGGGAAATGCACACCAGTACGATGCTCTCACTTGCCAGATATGGGTAGATTTCGCCTTTTCACATTTTGATCATGCTCCTCTATGGCTGAGATTGTCCTTTCATGACATGTCACATGACAGGTTGCCGAATAAATGATTCCTTATAGTTCACAACAGCTATTTGGAGTGTGATTAGTATAAACACAATTTTTATCATGCTATACCCCTCTTTGGGAACAAATTCAGATTGATCTTCATTATGCCTGGAATGCTTTTGCCTCTCGTATGCGGTCTGTCATTTAGGAGCAGGGGAAGAGTTATTTACATAACTTACGCAAAGCGATTGCTGATGCTAAATTCAACTATCAAAATTCGACAGCACTCATCCATTTCAGAGATTTAACTCAGTCACAGCTCATGTGTTTATGTAGGCCAGACATTTACAGAGCAATGACCATAGGAAAATTATCATATGGGAAACAAAAGCCAGGCAAAAGGATCTCCCTGATAGAGGTTGTTCTTCTAAGGAGTTTTTTAAAGGCCTGCATCATAAGAGGCAGACTCAAAAAATTCTGCGGGTTTTGGTAGCTGATGGTGGTTGGACTTCCTCTCGGATGCAGCTTGCTCAGGCATGTATCACTCATTTTGCTCGACAATTTGGCGATCTGGGATCTGATTCACAGGAGGCTTTGCTTGCAAGACGGAAGCATTTACAGCATCTCCGATTATCACTCCCATCAAGTCCAAGCAGCTGGATGCACCTTTCACAGAAAGGGAGTTGTGTGATGAATTGAAATCTGTCGTAAATGGAAGTCTCTAGGTTGGGATGGTCTTACTGTGGAACTCTTCCTTGCACATTTGGATGCTCTCAAGCCTGTTTTATTGCATATAATAAATTATGCTTGGGAAAATCAGTAAATGCTTGACGCTAAGAAAGGGCTGGTCAAGCTACTCCCAAAAAAGAATCTATGTCAGTCATGTGTTAATTGGAGAATCATCACACTTATGCCGGTCATTTATAAGGTGGTTGCTAAAGTGGTGGTTGATAGAATAAAATGTTTTCTACATGATGGTCTGCATCCTACCCAATATGGCTTCATACCTGGTCGCCATATCACCGATAATATTGCCAATGCTTATGAATTTGGGATAGAATATGCAAAATACACACAATAAGGTCTGCTTTTGCTGGAAGTAGACATCGCCAAAGCATTTCATATTGTTCAATGGGACTTCATCTCTCAAACCATGCAATGTTTGGGTTTGGGGGATAAAATGCAGCATGTCATATATTGGTTGTACTCTGACAGTAAAGCCGACCACATCTTATCGGGTAACATTTCTGACCAGTGGAGTTTGCATCGACCATTCAGACAAGGATGCCCGCTCAGCTCACTACTATATGCAATAGCTACTTATCCGATGCTTCGATATATAGATTACCTTGTGGATACTAATGCCTTGCACGGTTTAGAGATACATGGCGGAAAGCCCATGCTTGCACAAGCTTATGCAGAGGATTCTTTCTTCCCCCCCGAAAAATATTGAGCAAGATCCTTCACACTCATTGTCTATCCTTGTATGGATTAGCTGCTGGTTTCATGTAAATTCTCAAAAATCGAAGCTTATGTCTTTACATGCTAAAGAGTAGCATTCCTCTCTATGGCCTGGGGAAATTGTGGCTGGATGGTCACTCACCAATTGGGAGGAGACTGCCCGACCAGAGGCGTCACTGTTGACATGGCCCACCGAATATAGAGACCTTGGTACACGCCCTCCACCACAGTGTGAGACGACCAGACAGACACAAATATGAGAATTTTTGCAGCTCACAGAAGGGCCACCATGGCTCCTAGATATGTCTTCTGACTCCTACTTTGACTCTGAGTGTAGCAATTAGTCACTAGTTTTGGATTTGGAGTCTAAATGTTTTGTAACTTTCATTTAAGTCTAGTATACTCCTCAGCCCTTTGTGGCTTGTATGAGTATGTGTTCCTTTGATTTTGTACTTTGTTTCATAGGCCCGCGAGGCCGTTCGAAGACGTTTATACATCTCTATCTATCTATCTATCTATCTATCTATCTATCTATATATATATATATATATATTCCTACAATTCTAATAAGATACTTACGAGATCATTCCAACATTGTACTTTCTTTACACTTCAGCCTTACACTCCTGCTTCTAAATGAATGGTCCTAGCCATAGTTAGAACGAGTCCTATTGCAGTAATGTTCTGGCCACGAAATCTATTTGTACCTAATCAGCTGTTTGAGCCACACTTTAAGCTCCACGTGGTGATCTTGTTTGGTCATAAAAGAAATTTTCAGCAAAGAATTGTCTTCAAAAAAAACATTGGGAGCAGGAGCAGCACTAATCTCACTAGTAAACAAAGTTTCAATAGTGTGACCCCGTGTTAGCTAATACTTGTAATCAGGCTGAATATTCAACCCTCATCTTCGGCCTACAAGGGACCATCACCTCACCCAACTTGAGGTACATGATGACTCACAACTAGTGTGATGGCAAGTAAGTGAAGACTGAAAGGTTCGAAGTGAAAGTATGATACCACGCCATCAACAACCTATGGAATTTGGTCAAGAGTTCCAAGAAGTAATGCGACATATCTCAAGGTCTCAAAACAGTGTTGCCGATTGCCTAGCACCTGTGGCTTGTGTTCAAGTGGTTCATTGAAGTAGGAACCGGTACCACCCCAAAGGAAGCGGACAGCCAGCATGCCGGTCGTCATTTGTAAAGAGAAAGAAGGGCACCTTGTCCACCTACTCGGCAAGGCCGCCCCCGGAGGAACAGAACTACTCTCCCGGATCCCACTGGGCCTCCCTCAAGGACATACCCTCCCAAAGCCAAAGGCAGCATGTGGAGGCATCCTGCTCTGAGATACTGGGAGGATCAATGTGCCACTCCTTCCCCAAATGTCCCACCACTCTAATCATCTACCAATGAATCCCATCCTGACTCCCATCCATCTCTAGGTATCTCTCAGTGAGTGCCTGGAGTAGGCCTCCAGGTCCTACATGGAAAAAAACAGGCTATGTGCAGCCTCGCTGCATCATCATCCTCAAGGGGACACCAATTTGAGAAAACTGGCCCAATTATCTGCTGTCCATCCACACACGAAGTCCCTCCTACCAGGACTCAGGGATAGCTAGGTCAATCTCTCTCATCCGTTGCCCTACTTCTCGTAAATGCGCTAAGGCGCCAAGCCAAGTCTCTGCCTCCATGGGTAATCTGCTCCATCAGCCAAAGGGGCCGGCCGGTCCCACTGTGCCCAACCAATGTGAGAGCATACGCCCCTCATGATCTCTGATCTCTAGGTACCAAACAAGGGGTTGACGCTCGAACCCCACTCTGCATCTATGCTGAGCACGAATGAGACCCCTGCTAATCTTTGCCAGACCTTATTCAAGCTCCTCATCAAGGAGGAACCCTTCCCCATAAGGAGGGACTTTGAGAAGATCCATCTGTGTGAATGCTGCCACTGTCCCCCAGTGTGTAGGGTGAAGAGGTGAGTGGAATAAAAGAGGTGCATCATGGCAAGGAGTGAGAACACATGAGATATAGAAATGAGTGTTCTATTGATTGTGAGAGAGGTGACTCTCTCTTATAGAAATGGAAAGAGGGTGGCCTAGATCATAGGCACCTTCCCTACATCAGTGGCAATCAGGCCCTATATCAGTGGGACTGGCCTAAATCAAACAAACCTCCCCTATGGGGGCCTTTGTGCTTACATCATCACTTACGTCACACACTAGACACATCATAGCACTTTATGACACACACACTTTTTTTTTTGTGAGAAGAAATCTTTTATTGCTGTAAAATAATTACATTCATAGTTACTTCGAAAATGAAGTAACTACTACTCAACTAAAGATCTCAGTATAAGCTGTATACATATCCTGATCAATCAAACAAGTCTCAACACAATCATAGAAAGATTGCTGCAGAGATCGTTTGAAAAAAATAAAAGACGAAAAAAGTGGATCACCAAAGACTCTATGATTTCTGTCCATCCATAAAGTCCATAGTGCCCAGTAGCGTACCCATACAAAAAATAAGTCAAAACCCTATCTCTTTGGATGAAAACCAAACAACCAGAAAATTCTGCCAAAAGTAACAGTAGGAAATCTCGCTCGAAGCCTCTGTCGGATGAGAGCGATGAAGTCACAAGTATGTGGACAGAACCAAAAGATGTGAAGCACAGATTCAGTAGAGTGCAGGCATCTGCTGTGACAAACAGCCAGAGCAATATGTCTGTGTGCGAGTAACTGGCCAGATGGAAAAATGCCAAGCAGGACTCGCCAAAAGAAAAGCTGTTGCCGAAGAGGGACTTTGTAATGCCAAAGGAGACGCAGCCGTTTTCTCCACCACTTTAGTGGGCGATCCATATGCCAAACAGTATTTGCTCTGTCAGAAATCCAAGGCGGAGGCAATAACACTTTATACAGAGATGACACATTGATATGTGAGAGCTTCAAGGGACGGGCTGAAGAGGAGGAAGAGAGTAAAATCCAATCCTAAAGCCTATTCTGAAGTTCCAAGCGAGGTACCGGCAAGAACGGTTGAAGCATTGCTGAAATCCTGTGCCATAAAGGACGATAATGAGCTCCCAAACCGTATTTGCTAGCAGTCATAGAAAAAGATAAAGTGTGCCATCATCCTGAAGTACATCCACCACAGATGAAATGCCTTTGAAGGAGAGAAAATAAGAACCTCTCGGTTCTTGAATGGCCAAAGAAGGGTGGAATACTTTAGACCAATAAATATTCTCAGCTCTCAAAGAGTTTCCCGATAGAGAATCTCGGCCATGCCATTCTAAGTGGGATAAGATATGTTTCCAATCGAGAAGCAGGCGAGAGACAAAAGGGTAGCCTCTGATCTTGCCTTGGATAGAGCCAAATAGGAAATCCCACTGAGTAGGCTGCCAATGTCCAAAGGCAGAAGTATGAATATGTAATAAGAGAGAGCGGATCATGAAAGCCCAAGGCTGATCTCCTTGCACAAACTGCAACATCATTTTTCCTCTGTGAGCAAGTAAATGCATTTGAATATTGAGAATGTTCAGACCCCCGTGCATCTTTGGAGAACAGAGACGATGCATAGAGAGCAATTTGAGACTTTTCTTGCCATTTTTTGAACACCTGAAAATTTCCATGATAGCTGACATAAAGGAAACCAGCTCTGCCTTAGTGAACATAATGAGAGGCAGATAAAATTGTATGTATGCTATCAAAATGGATTGTGCGATTCGCAAACGAACATGTAGTGGCCAAGTTGCAAGCTTCCAATATTCAAGTTTTACCCTCAACTTTGTTAGCACCCAATCAGTTTGTTGGGAACGGATGAGTCCCCAACCTAAAGGATAGCCAAGATGTCGAATGAATTGAGAAGCGGGGACAATTTCCCCAGGCCACAGAAGACTGTGCCATTCCTGTTCATGCAACGGCAACAATTTTGATTTCTGAAAAATTTACCCGAAGACCAGCAACCAATCCATATGTAGAAAGAGCCTGCATAATCATGGACAGATCACTCCGAGTATTTTTTGGGGTAAAGAATGAATCATCAGCATATGCTTGAGCGATCATGCTATGACTGCCAGCAATCTCCAAACCATGCAACTGGTCAGTGTCCAAAAGGTGGTCCAGATATTGAAGCATTGGATGAGTGACTATGGCAAAAAGTAAAGCACTTGAGGGACATCCTTGCCTAACAGAACAACCAAGAGTCCAGGATGTAGAAATATCCCCTGAAAGTATGCAGGCAGCTTTACTATCTTGATATAGCCAAGTGATAACTTGCTGCATTTTTGTGCCAAATCCCAATGCCTGCATAGTCAATGAAATAAAATCCCACTTAACAGTATCAAAGGCTTTGGCAATATCAACTTGCAATAATAAAACATCCTGCTGCGTGTATTTGGCATATTCAATTCCAACATAGGCATTAGCAATGTTATGTGTGATATGCCTACGCGGGACAAAGCCATATTGGGCAGGATGCAACCCATCATGTAAAAACCCCTTTAACCAATCGACAATCATTTTTGTAGTGACTTTGTAAATAACTGGCATAAGGGTGATAGGTCTCCAGTCTGCCAAAGATTCACAACTTTGCTTTTTTGGAAGGAGTTTAACAAGACCTCTCTTCCATGTGTCTGGCATTTTCTGATTTTGCCATGCAACATTCACCATATGTAGCGATGTATGCTTCAAAAGAGGCCAATATTCTAGAAAAAACTCGACTGTAAGACCATCCCATCCTGGAGATTTCCATCTGCCGCAGGATTTGATTGCATCTGACAGTTCCCTCTCAGTAAAAGGTTCCTCCAATTCCAAAGCTTGAGTAGTGGAAATAATAGGAGAAACATGCTGCAACAGTAAATTTCGTGCAACCAAAACCTGCTGTGAGGGAGGAACTGCAGAGCCAAATTGCTGAGCGAAATGATGCATACAAACACAAGCAAGCTATGACCGCGAGGTGGTCCATGATCCATCAGGCATGAGCACCCTGCAAATTTCTGTTTTTAATCTCCTCTGATGCAAGCTTTTGAAAAATTCTTTGGAAGAGCAGCCTTTATCTGTAAAGGCTCTTTGTCTTGCTCTAGTCTCCCATTTAGCCAGTTTCCTGTGATCATTGAGTTTAAGACAATGTCTCGCCTGGCATAGTGTTATTTGCTCATGCAGGGACAACGAACGAAGATGGCTAAGTTCAGTGAGGTCCTGACAAGTGAGTTTGGCCTGAGCAATAGTTTCCCTCATAGTCTTCGTGTAAGACTTGCCATAACCTCGAATCACTACTTGCATTTTGAAAACAAAAGAATCCCAGGCATCATCAATATGAATATAGCTGCGAGAAGACAGAGAATGAGATGCTTCAGTAACCATGGCCTTGAAAGTAGCATGTTGCAAGTAGCTATTGTTCACGATTAGATGTCGCCTTTGTGGCAATCTATCATCTGGCATAGCATGAAAGGATAACCGCAACCATAGAGGTGCATTGCACAAAGGCATAATCAATCCACATTTTGCATGTAAAATCCCCATTTTGTTGCGGAGCTACACTATACCATCGATCCAGACATGCCTGATAAGTAGACAGGGCATTATGTTGGAAGGTCTATCCAGGTGATAAAGGCTGCAATTCCTTCCAAAGGTCAACCAAAATCCAGACGCATCAGTAATTGAGACCATGCATGTCTTTCAGGGGTTAACATATGAGTATGTATGGAGATATTGTCACCCTGTTGAGCATTATTGAAATCCCCACATATAAAGGCATGATATCTCCATGGATATTGTTGCATGGCATCCCAAACTGCAGTTCTTTCTCTAGAGGATTGAGGTGCATAAACAGAAGCAAATTCAAACACCTCTCCTCGAATAATGCATTGAAGAACAAGCCATCTGCCTTTGTTGTCATTTAAAGCAATAATTGGGTGAAGCTCATGTTTGATCAGAAAGACCACCCCTGAGAAAGAGTGCTCCCCAGCATAGAAAATATCATAGCCACAGTAGTGTCCTGTCTTTCCTGCATAGACATGTTGGTTGTGTTCTTGTAATGCCACCATGTCAGGCTGAAATCTGTTGATGTACAGCCACACTGTTTTCCATTTCCTACTGTCACACATCCCTTGGACATTGAGTGTAAAACATTTGATATGAGCAGTCATATTTACATATATTTATAGCAATATAACAACTAACTAAAGAAAAAGTGATATATTCCATTCAAAACGAATTATACAACAGGTGGGAGAGAAAGTACTCTATCCCTAGCCTCAACAATGTGGCTAAAAAGCCATGGAGGTGGTCTAAAATGCCACGACATCCCAAAAGGGGTCAAATGAAAAAATAATGAGCAGTCCCATGTCCTCATGAAGGATAAAAGTCTCCCATGAGCTACCAAAGAGGTGCTTGTACACCGCTCCCACTGACTCCTGAGAGTGAAGATAATCTCCGCCCAAATGGAAGCAAGAGTGTCAGCCTCCGTGCATAAATGACCCCCAAGGACAAAAGAACATCGCGAACACCATATCTGCCATAGGGTAATACTAGAGATCACCTCCCAGGCTGACCCTGCAGGTGAAGTAGGCCTGTAATGCTGAGCTGGTACTAGTACCAAAAGTAAGTCCTGCGGCTCCATGATGCTAACATCTGTGGGACCCCGTCTCTGGTGATACTGCATGGAGAAACCGTGGTCTCCTGGCTCTGACTCGTAGAGGGCAAAGGCTCCAAATCCTCTCCCCCATAGGGCTGCGCCCCATGTCATCAGAAAGGACTCGGATGTAACATATGAGAACATCCTGAAGATACCTGTCCAAACCACTCTAGAGCTGAGGCAGCTCCATAAACAATGCTTACTAGATTCCTCTGCCAGCTGACAACGCATACACAAGGAGGGTCTACCCATCTGCTGAAGCCAAGTACCCACAGGTATAGCCCTATAAATAGTGAGCCAAAGGAAGTAGGAGACTTTCTTGGCTCTACTGATGCCCCAAAAGTGAGTCCAGTAACTCAGCAAGAGCTCTGCACTAAGTCCCTGTGCGTGCCAATGCTGTGAGGCAGATGGTAGATGATGAGAGTCTCTCTGCTGAAGCCTGTAAACTGCCCTCATCGAGTACTGGAAAAAAGAAAGAGGACGGGCACCTGCCACCGGTGCAGGCCACGCCCACTCCCCTGGGTCCCAATCAAGCTCTGCAAGAGGTCGACCCTGAAAGATCCAAAGTCTCCATCTAGGATCCTCTGCAATGGTCAACCTGGAAGGATCTGTGGCCCATTCCTTACCAAGGCAACCAATGACCCTACCTCTCTGCCAAAGGAGCTCCTATCGATCCAAGGGCTGAGTGGGATACAATCTCTGAGAGGAGTCCGTCTAAAAATAAGTAAACGGTGCCGGTCCTAAACGAACTCCAATGCATAGCCCAGCCTCACTAAAACAACCTGACCAAGTAGGGATGGGATGAACATAGGCTGAATCTGTAAGCATATCCCTCCACCCCTGAGGAATAGCTCTCATGATCAGTAATCTAGTGGCAGCAATCTGTCCAAGTGGCCCGTGTCTATCTCTGATCTCCTCCTCTTACATATCCACACCTCCCCTGAACCAATCTCCGACTGTCACAACCCCCTGAGCATGCCATCTGGCCAAGGGAGTCCTAAGTTCTGTACCAGGGGAAGATCCCTGATACCGAACCAGGGGGTTATGATATAGTGGCTGTCGGACAATTTCCTCTCTGGAGGAGGGAACTGCTCTGATGAGGTGTTGTCGAAAAAGATCCCATATCTGTATAAGCCTTTTCACAATGGATTGTTGGAGGTGAGGAAGGCTGACAATGCTGGTCTGTCAGGAAAATCCAACTGACTCTACCTGCCCACTGGCCTGTTGCTTTGGGGGTACACTGGTGAATCCCATGCAGTAGGAACTACTTCCACAGCTGATCTCCTGGAGTCAAACCTCTAACAAGAAGTTTGACTAAAAGGGCTCTGCTCTGCAACTCAGGATCAAGAACTCCAAGTCCTCCCTGCGAGGCGGGTAAAGTGATAGTATCCCATGAAACCCTGGCCCTAGTGTCCGCAGAACCATCACCACCACTCCACAGGAAGTTCCGGAGCAATCTCCTCACCTGACGGATCGAGTCAGCATGAAAGCACCAACATGACGCAACATACCACATAGTCGCTAGTAGAACCTGGTTGAGTACCAGTGCTCTTCCGGCCAAAGAAAGTCTAGCCGTGCTCCAGTAGGCTAGCTTTCTCCAGATGCTCTCAAGAAGTCTGCCAATTGACGAAAGTCGTCCAATCGAACAGCATCATGAAGTCCAACATGCAAAACAAAACTATCCCACTCCACTCTCTCCCTGTCGGAAAGGCCACCCTCTGTCTGACCCGACTTGTCTTCAGCGAATTCAACCATGTTGAAGTCACCTCCAACAATCCAGGTGTCTGCCTGAGGAAGGGACTCTCTAAGCTGTCTCCAAAAAGCACGTCTGTGAGCTGGATCCGTGGGAGCATACACACTAAGAACACCAACTGCTGTGTTCTCAATATGAAGAATAACATAGCATGCTCTGCTCTCCACTCTTGGGTGATCTCTGAGGCCCACCTAGCTGAAACTGAAATGCAAACTCCTCCTCTCGTGCCATCCGCTGGGCTCCAAAAAGTCCGGCTCTGTCCTCTGAGTAAGGATCTGCATCTGTCAATCCTGTCCTGGGAGAGCTTATGCTCCTGGATAAGCACAATGTCTGGAGGGGACCCTGAGGAAATAAACCGAAGGGAGTCCCTAAGCAACTGCAATCTAGGAACTCCCAATCTACGACCATCCGCATCTGAGGTAAATCTGCGGCCGTTCAGTCCTCTCACATTCCAAGATATGATGGACAACCTAGACATCGGATGGAAGTGAGGGTGTGCTAGTGGCAACGGCATAAAACTCTCTCTCTGATGGCTCAATCGAAAGACCGGTCTCTGATCAAACTCAAAATCTGTCCCAACTCATGTAAAATGGCTCCATCCAAGGGAATAGTACTCTGACGCGAACCAAGGAGCTGAAAGTCAAACCAACCAACACTCCTGGGCAAATCAAAGTCTCCCTAAATCTCAAAGAACAGAAACAGAAAGGCCCTGCCACCGAAGCCAGGTCGAAGAGTCCTAGGGCAAGAATGAATCTGCGAGCCGACAAAACGGTGAACCGATGAAAACTGAGTCATGCTCATAAGCTGTATAGCAATCTCACTGTCAAGTAACTTAGCTAACCAGCTTTCGCTCCCCCGAGATCAAAAGCTACCAGCGGAGAAACGAAGAACATGCCCCTCTCTGGAGAGAGTAGCTGATCCCAAGAACTCCTCTACCTCCTCTGACCGTCGGCAAAACACTAGTAGAAGTTCCAATCGAGTGAGGGAGTCTATGATAACCCCTCGAGCCAAAAAGGGCCAAAACTCAATGGGCAGATCTCTGTCAACCATCCTGGGGTCAGGTCTAGGAGTCTGAAGAGCTGAAAGGGTTGAGCCGTCCTGACTCTGCTCCTGGAATAGGTGAGAGGGAGAGGAAGAATCTGCGACGAGGTGCCTGTCCGCATGGGTGACTAAAACTCTGTCTCCGTCTCCTCTGAGCTCTCCGTGAAAGTTGTTGCACTGGAGGCACCTCCAGGTCCTCTAATTCCACTGGAGGCCCACCCAAAGGAGTCTCCTCTCGTTCTGTTGAATGAGTCGAAGCAGGCTCAAAGACCCCTGGAGGCTGAACTGAAACTCTGGGTCTCTCGTAGGGTGAGAAAGATCCGGAGTCTCTGAACGAGGCCTACGACTAGGGCAATCCCTAATAAAATGACCTCTCTTCCGACAGACAAGACACTGATCAGGAAGCCCCTCGTACAAAACCCTCTGCTGCATCTAGACCCCATCTCCCGTGGAGTACGAAATCAAAGTAGGCAAAGGTCGAGGAGGGGGGAACTCTGAAGTGAGTCTAACCCTCGTAACACCTGTACCAGCAAGTGACTGAGCATAGGAAAGTCTAGCGCCTGATGGGATGACTGTACCTGCCACGCTAGCCATATGCTCCACAGCTCTGCGACAAGAGCTAACCTCATCAGGAAGTCCAGGGAAAAGCATCCAAAAAGAGACCTGACGCGGTCTTGGGGATGTAGTACTGAAGTGCTTCCGCCAAGGCCACAAATGGATGACTTTGCTCTGAAACTGAATCGGAGAGCTCATAAGTACTCTTTGAGCCCGCTCTGCGGACTGAAGGCCAAAAGAAAAGTACCCTCTGCCAAGCAAACGAAAACATGTAACTGAGACACCCAACGAGGCCATGCTGGTGTACACCCAATCACGTAACTGTTGGCCTCTACCGGGGAGAAAGCCAATGATGTGCGTCAAACGAAAACCCTCCTCCGCTACCTCAATCATCTGCACAATGTCAGGAGGAAAGAAAACTGTGACTTCGATCTCCTCAAGTTCGGCGACGAGAGTGGCATTAGTGTCCTCCATTGTCTCAGCTTGCGCTGTCGTGAGGGGAGGAGCTATCTCTGCTGAAAATACCCACCAAGAACTCGCAACCAACCACTAGAATCCCAAAAAAACCCTTGGTTAAAGAATGCTCCCAACTTCAGCCTGCGAGGAATGACAACAGAAAAAACCCTCCGCCAATGCCTGGAAGCAACCCAGGAACACAGCTCCCCAGAACTCACGCAGAACAGTCCCGGAAGAGGGCCCTGAAGCCCAACCTGAGGTGCAAGGGAGGGGGCAGACAGCAGCTACTGGCAGCCTGAAGGGCGTCCTAGAAGGCAGCTGTCCTTGTCTTCTACCACAAAGTTTGATTTTTCATTTGTTGATGGAGTCTTTCCTTCACCAAGATTTTCTTTGTTGTTGATGCAGCTCTTCTTCACATGAAATGCTTCATTCTCTTGGGAATCATTCCTCTCCTCTTCTTGGGATTGTCTCTTGAAGAGCAGCTGTAGAGAAAACCTTTTTAGATGGCAATACTCCATAGTATGATTGGGTACTCCACAGAAGGCACATGTCTTTTTCTTAGTGTTCACCTTGATGAAATATTTACCATTACAAGACTTTACTCTCATTCTAGGCTTCTTTTGGAATGCTTTCCTCTGAGATACATAATCAATGTTAAAGGAACAATATGATGAAGGCATATTGGGAAGGTCTTACCACTAATATGGTAGTGTCTAGTCCCTTACAAATAAGTCTCCTTCTCCACAAGTATAATTGATTGGAGAGAGAGTTAGATACCCCAAACTCTTAGCATAAAGGAAATACAATGTCTATTGCTTCAAAAAATAGCATTCAAGCATATTCAAAACCTAAATACATTATGAGCATTTACCAAAACTGTCAAACTGCAGGACAGTGGTCCAAAGATAAGACTGAAAAATGCCTCAGATCACTTCCACTGGTCAAACATCCAAAAGACCAAAGATAACTGACATAATAATGAAACTTTCTAGCACTTAACCATATTCAATGGTTCATCTTAGAAGTAGATATCACTGTTACCCCCAAATTGAGAAGTCTGAAATTGGAGGGTGCAATTGAAGCTGAAGAGAAAAGCTTTGAGAGGGCTTTCAAAGGCAAATGGAAGCTCTTACTGAGGACTACTTCCAGGAGAGAAGAATAGCAAAATTGTGCGTTGTGTCACCGCGTGGATTCTATGGACCATTGTCCACCAAAATTCATCAGCACCTTCCCAAGAGTGTCGCCCAGCTCGCCCTCAGAGTAATTGACGAGATATGGCTCTAGCAGGCTGAATTGCGCGAAATTTCGTCGAGCAGTCTGAGTGTCGCCACGGGCAGCATAAGCCTAATTGCACAGATCCCAACGGTGAAGACATGCGCCTTAACTAGATAAAGCTACAGCATGAAGCATTCTAAAAGTTAACGATCAGATGGCTCTAGGTGACTCTAGGAGCTAGGTAGGATCAACCTTGCTCTGATACCAAATGAAGAGGTCAGTGGGATAAAAGAGATGCATCATGGCAAGGAGTGAGAACACATGAGATATAGAAATGAGTGTTCTATTGATTGTGAGAGGTGACTCTCTCTTATAGAAATAAGAAGAGGGTGGCCTAGATCATAGGCACCTTCCCTACATCAGTGGGACTGGCCTAAATCAAAGGAACCTCCCATGTGGGGGCCTTTCTGCTTACATCATCACTTAGGTCACACACTAGACACATCATAGCACTAGATGTGCCTCTACAACACACACATGTGACTCCCCTAGATGCACACATGCACCATAGAGCAAGCCCTTGATCACACTTATCCCAACATAGGGTGTTCCTGAGAAACCCTTGCTGTAAGAAGAGCTTCCAAGGTTTTGCACCTGGGGGGAGGCCACGAACAACCAACTTCCCTAGGAGGGCTCTGCTCTGCATCACAGATCAATGATACCCAAGCCTCCCAATACCTACGGCATGATCACCGTCTGCCAAGCAACCTGGGCTCTGGTATTCCTCGTGCCATCCGATCCTGCCCAAAGAAAATTCCGAACCAAACGTCGAAGCTGTCCAATGCACGCTCTGTAAAAGCACCAGCAAAAGGCAATGTACTAGGCCGTGGCAAGAAGGACCAGGTTTGCAACTAAGGCACGGCCTGCTAGGCCGAGCTCCAATAGAGAAGCTTATGCCAAACACTCTCGAGAACCGAGGCAATCTGCTGCTCTATTGTAATATCATCCCCACCTGGCATCCGAGGTATCTCGTTGTCTGACCCCGAGGTATCGAACGAAAGCCAAAGGCACTCCCCCACTCTCAAATCTCCTCAGAGCCTATGAAGAAACCGATGGATTTTGTCCAATTCATCCATGCACCAGAGGCCTTGCTGTAGATGGTGGCTAGGGCTCCCCTAACTCTCTCCAAGCTCAAAGTGGTACTCTCGACGTATAAGGCTATGCCATTTGCAAACTCTGAGTCTAGCAACTTCTCTTGTCTGATTGGGAGCCTCAACCGTGTGAGGCCCGCCACCTGCGATCTCAAGTTACTAGTCGCCCAATGACTCCACCACGAAAAGTAAAAGAAAGAGAGCTAGGGGACAACGCTAACGGACTGAGTGAGAGAGAGGAAAGGCCTCGCCCGTGTGTCACCGATAAGCATCCAAGTAGAGCGGTCTGCATAAAGCGCAAAGACTCCTCTGATCCATCTGTCTGAGAAACCCAACCTCTGCATAGCGCCCTCCAGGAAGGACCGCTCCACCCTGTCGTAAGCCTTCTCAAAATCCAAGAGAAGGATGGCCAAAGGTTGTGACTCCTCCCAATCCACTGCCTCTACGAACGCAGGAACTAGATTTGCGGCAGGCAGTCTTTCCATTGTGGAGCAAGTAACTACTAACTCGAAATTGAAGCTGAATCCTACTATTTTATCAATTGTTTAAGGAAAAAAGAGAAACAGTGGACATGATCCTCCCTGCAAATGTCAGGGGTGGTGATTTATTATTGATTTTGTGATGTCCATATTTTGGAAGCTGAAGTCCAACAAATACATGAATAAGGCAATACAATATCTGATCCTCGTTGAAGTTTTTACAATATTGTCACATGGACTACAACCATATGAATAAAGGTAAAGTCATCCTTCAATGTTGCATCCATCTTAGATTTCCTTGCTCCCTCGTATTAATAGCATGCATTAAACGAGAGGAATGTTATAAGAATTCAGATTAAAACAATAAATTTTGAATGGACCAATAATTGAAAATATTTATATTATAATATATAATATATAATTATTATAGCCACACATAGTGTGGGCGAGGAGGCGACGCGCTTCCTTCCCCAAAAAGTTATAATCCAAGGGAACGGGCCCTTCCCTGGGTACCGAGATAACGCCGAGAATATTAGCATCGAGGATAAGTCTCGCAAATAAATAAGAAACAGACATATTACCTGAATGTCAATAGTTATAATCGTAGTCGAACGCTGAGAGACAATATCCGGAAAAGTTGACAATGTGACCCTGAGAGGATCTAAGTGTGTCCTTCAGAAGGATGACTCAAACATTCTCAAATCATTCAGTAGACTCTCGATAGCACAAAAAGACAATTATCATTAGAGGAAGTCCGAAGTAGAGCACGTAACATTCTCACTCTCCACTTAGCCAACGTTCCGTGCCTCTCCAACAGCGGGAAAATGGGAGTTTGATCACTGTAGTAAGTCGAGCTTTTAGGCTTGTGAGAGTAGAGCATAAGATCATCGTGAGGCTCTCCAAAGCTTCACATACCAATAAGCCCAAACTTGCAAATCAACTAGACCATCTCTTCAAATAGAATAGGTTTGAAATGTTTATATAGTCTTTTTATTGTGAAAAGCACCTATATGCTTTTAGTGCTTTAGTCAAAAGCTTAGCTTTTATATCAAACTAAATCAAGGGCATAAGATGAAGAGCTTAGATTCATGACAAGTGGCTCAAGGGGGTGTAAGAAAACCTAAACATATCCCTAGGCTGCCTGCCATAACAAGGCTCGCCTATGGGAGGGTGCCTGTTCCAAAAAAACTGTCTTTTGTGACTTTGAGAGTGGTTTTGAGGGCGACTAGTCGGTGTCCATGCGACGACATACCAAGATGGACATCGGCTCTATGTCTATCTTCCATGCCCAGTGCAACATGAAGGAAACATCCACTCTGAACATCTCAACACACTTCTGGAGGGGGTAGTAGTGTGCCGGATCATCCTTGCCTCAGGCAGTAATCTAATAACTCCTACTGACAAACAATGAATCAGCTTCTCCTGCGTGAAGCTCAACTAGAAGTTCACTTCAGCACCATGAGCGTGCCAAAGATCTAGACCCACTAGACCCATCATATCTTCCATCATGCTAGAGATCTGCTTCACAAGTGTTAAGGCGGTAGTAGGAGAGTTCAGCTGGATGAGGAAAACACCTCTTCCGTAGATGGTGACCTCCTGGATGTAGTCCCCTTCTAGTGCTAGACTTGCTCGAATCTAGTCTCTCGCTTGCCTCCTCGTGGGTGTGAGACCAACTATTTTGCCCACTATTGCCTTGTCCTAAAGTGACCAAACTGCATGCTTCATCTTCAAAACTGTATTGAAGATCTTTGGTGACACTCCTAACCACCTCTTGGTACCTTGAAGGAGATTGCTCACTTGGAAATGAGGTACTTTTGGAGCTAGTGACAGGTCTTGACGACTGTGAAGCCCTTCTAGTTCTTTCTGACCCACTAACAAGAGAAGACAAGGGTGATGCACTCATCTGCCCACTGTCCACCTTGGAGGAAGGAGGTGGGGACAATCCTCTAGTGACTGAGTTGGTACTAGTTGGTGATGAGGCCTCTGATATTGATGTTGAGTCATCCTTACTACTGTCACCTTTCATTTGTAACCTTGTCACAGCTCCCAACCCGGCACCAATCAAATGGGGTTTGTCACTCTCCCCCGCCACTACTACATCAACCATGTTGACTTGGGATGCTGATTCCCCTCGGCCATTGGGACAATCTCTGGTGTAGTGGTCATTTGTATTGCACTGTGTACAAGAGGGTCCCTCGAATGGTTGTGTACAGAAATCTTGGTAGTGGCCGTACTCACCACATCTGTAGCACATGATGGGCTTGCGAAAGTTGGTACCCTGCCTCCACCTCCACGTCCACCTTGGAACCCACCCCGTCGACCGCGTTGATAAGGGGATCCATATCCACCCCCTCACATAGGTGGCTAATACTATGCATAGTAGGACGGAGGATAGAAGTATGGAGACCCAATTTGATTGGGAGCAAGAGCTTGGAGCAAAGGAGGATTAGGGAGAAGCAGAGGTGGAATGGTAGGAGAGGTGGTTCAGGTGCCTTCACAGCGGCTGAAACTAAGGGTACTGGCCCCGAAGTGATTGATGCAGCTCTGTTGACTGTAGCCACTAAAGGTTCCCAGTTGGATACTTCGTTAGAAGCTTTCTCAACCCCTTAAGATATCTACACTCGGAGGCATCGTGTCCATGAATTTCACAAAATATGCAAAAGGAGGTTGGAGTGGGTACCTTATGCTTCAATGGACATTCCCAGTAACCATGGCCAAAACCCTTGCAGTCGGTGCACCAAAGGCCACTTCTTATCTGAGCTTCAAAGAGTGACTGTCCATCCCCCCTTGTTCTGTCTTTCAGACCTTCTTTGATTTCTTCTAACTCCTTCTTGAGTTGCTGCCAAGCTTGGGAGCCCTCTTCTCTTGGAAGTTGGGCAGTCTAAGTACGTGTTAAGGCGAAACTTAACTGGGACCGTTCCATCTTCACCGCTTTCCTCAGGAATTCTTATAGTGAGGCATGCTCATGGAGTTTGTCAACCAGTCTTATAGCGATGGTGGAAGGTTACAGTAACCCAAGTGCTCTCAAGCAAAATCTAGGCAAAAGCCCCTTGATTTGACACCTGTACCAAGTGAAAAACACCTCAAAACTGAGGTAGCATACAAAAAAAAATAGCGCTCTCCTGGCACTTTCACCTGACAATGCAATGCAGAAACAGCCCTGTGTACACGATAACAACACAGATCCCAACGTACAGACACTGAAGAGAAAATCTTTTGAGCACTGTCAACGATGGACAGTTAGGGACCGAGTAAACTCGATGCGCCCTGGCCAAGCATGGCTCAACTGAGATTTTCCAAGGTGTCGTACACAAAATGTGACCTGCAAGAAATGTCACTGAATACACTGCGGAAACAAGACCAATGTGGGCTCCCTGGCTGCACATTGCCTCAAGGCATACACTGCATAGACTTCCAGGCAAAAGCCCTTTGAAAATGTCACCCAAAAGCTGAGATTTGCACTCAGCAAAAGCATAAAAGTCCTCTGCAAAATCAAGGCATTACCTTCCCGAAACCAGATAACTGTGCAATCAACCATACACTGTGGTACTGTTCACCTCAAGCACGAGGGACACGAAGGTACTTGCTGTACTTTCAAAACACAGTTTTGAGAACTGAAAATGATCCTGAATGAAGAGCAGAGTGCTCTCTCTCCTTTTCTTTTTTCCCCAAAGCAAAAACTGATGTACCTGCTGTACTTTTGTACCTTTGTACTGGCAGCACTGTACCTGCTGTACCTGTGTACTTGTGCAGGGTACGAAAAAGAAAAAAAAAATTTGGAAAAAAAAAAAACCTTCCTTGACGCAGATCCCTGACGAAGAAGTTCCTGACGCTGCTCCCAATTGAAAAAGCACCTCCCTGTTGCAGTTCGTACGACGGTCCGTACGGTACGGTCGACAGTACAGTGTCCGTACGGCTGCACGGACGGCCGTACGTCCGTACACAACTGTACGGCGCGAATCGACTCGATGCCCAGCTACTGCCCGCGCGCGCTGCCTGCGCTGCCCCTCGTCGCCCCGCGTTGCTGTCCCGCGCTGCAGCCCTAGCTGCTTGCGCTATGCCAAGGGCACAAGTCCCGAGGGGGGTAGAGGATATGGTAGGCAAGGGTAGAGGGGGAAGAGAGGCTGGCTCTGATACCAGTTGAAGGGGAAGGAAAGAGGGAGAAGAACAACGGGGGGAGAGAGAGAGAGAGAGGAGTGACACTCAAGATGCGGGTGTGAAGTGATGAGCCACACCACAAACTCTTAAGTTTTATTAGGATTAGGTTTTTACCCTATGACTGTCTTAAGACAGTCATAGGTGTCATATCTTTAATAAAGGGGTGGCAATGTGCCTTTACCCCAACAAGCACAGCCATGAGGCAGCAAATATTGCTGGTTGTGGGCCTTTGTTGTCACATGCAGCTTTATCTGTGGTTGATTCTAGTCGAATTGGTACTTCAATAGTAGTCGTTCTAAGCACATCACCTCCTATAAAGAAGCTATTTCAGTCCTTGGATGATGCACCTAAGGGGCACATAGTTACATGTGCCAATAATGTATCATATCCCATAAGAGGGATCGGTCAAGTAGAAGTCACTTCAGTCTGAAGTGATGCAATCACTTTTTTGTAAGTTATGTATGTTCCAAGAATAAAGTTTAATCTAATTCCTATTTAAGCCATAGCAAAAAAGGGCTATAGAGTCATTTTTTATGGTTATTATTGTGCCGTGTATAGCTTCCGGCATGATAACAGCATTGTACTTACTGGAACGGTCAACAGAGGGCTGCATGATCTTGACTCCTATGACAACAGGGCTGTTATTGTTGAGTCTCTCATGCCATAGGCGTGTATCAGAAATAAATTATTCAGCATCTAATGGCCTTGGAAATGTTATGTAGATTTTGGTATTTCCATTTTTTGTTTATGCCACTTAAACTTCACAATGAGAAGTCCCCTTTTCCATATGTTTGTTTGCATTGGTCCATAGGGTTCTTGAGTGTATCTAATCTTCATAAAAATTCAATGATTTTTTCCATCCAAGCCTACTTTCACTATAACTCTGTAAAACTCAAATTTCCTTCTTCCTCAAAGGAGACACATCTCTTCAGCTTTGTATTGACTACGGCATCAATATCATTGATGTTTATTTTTTGTACATCCTCTGGTATTACAAGGTTTGTAGTTGTATTCCATGTTATGCCTATGCCCTTCACTGTGCCCATTCCTTACATCAATCGTTTCTTCTCCTCCGCAATATCTATGTGCAGATCAAAAAATTATGGTGGGTTTCTAAACCACATTTAAGGTTTAGTCTCATGACAATACTTCAAACCATTACAAAAACCAACGTAGGAAATTGACTTAGCTTTGAAGGTGCATAGTACTGTGGCAACTAAAGCAATGAAGACATTGAGACAACTTACAAGAAGAGGGTTGATTTCCATCCATTCTTCTTTTGGAAGCCAAGTGTTATGCTCTAGTCGAGATAGCATGACCTCGGATAGATCGGTGGGCATTTTCTCTTAGATGACCAACTTTTGTAATAATTAATGTGCGCAATTAAATGGTCAAGAGAAGTAACTGCCAAGGTCCTAGGTGAGGGCGTAATGGCATTGACTAGATAGTTCTAATAGGGCTAGGGCCTAGGTGCATCTAATGTGTAAATTGCCAAGGGGCAATTGTTTTAAAAGGGAACTCCAAGAGAGGGGTGAAAAAAGGATGCATCTAAGTAAGGGCCTAAAATGTGACATGTGGCTAAGAACTATCTAGGGAGATTGGGGTCTCAAGGATAAGGATGAGAAAAGAATAACGAAAAATTGACGTAATGAGACGACTCCTACCTTGAGAGTTTGGCTGGGTGGATATACGAGTTGCCAACGCCCGTGACTACATGAATCTACGTAATAAGTTTTAGGGAATTAGTAACACTACGCGCGTGACTACATGAATCTACGTAATAAGTTTTAGGGGATCTGTAACACTTGGTATCAGAGCACAAGGCAAAGGAAGAGGTTCGTGAGCTTTGACGGAAGCTACGGACGAACAACAGTGACGGATTGTTGAGCGTGACGTCCAACGGAGACACAGGCTGTTAGGTGACTGGTCACGATAAGGGAGCGCAGACACGCGGTGCATGATTGAGCGACGAGTATAATCTGCGACGAATTAGGATAATTGGGTAGCGGGACCTTCTGTAATCGGAACCTGTTTCAGAGAAGGTACGACTTTCGTCGACGACAAACGCCTCGTGACCTTCAGGGAGTTCATCGATGGTCGCAGGAGCCTCCGTTTTGCCTGTCAACCTGGTGATTGTTTTGTCGCAAAACCAGACACACAAAAGTGGTGCAAAACCAGACGCTGTGGCTGTGGGGAATTAAAGGTCGCTTGCGAAGGGTGGTTCAAAGCATGGTGGTGAGCCTGCAAGACTGTCTATCGTGGGATTTGCATCAAAGAGCCAAGTGAGCCGTACCTGTGAATAGCTGGAGCAGTCGGGATCGTCGAAAAGATCAGGGGGGCTTTTCTTTCCGTGCAGTTTTTTTTTTCTGTTTCCTATGGTCCTGTGAATTCTGCACTGTAGAAAAAAAAAAGACACAACAAAGGGGAAAAAAAAAAAAAAAAAAAAAAACCTCCCTTTCAACAAATGGAAGCTGAACCACCCTTGATATTTGCACGGAGGATCGGGTCCTAATGAGCCGTGTGTGTCGTGTCTCATCTCCACATTTGCTTTTTTCCTTTAAAAATTTGATAAAATGCCAAGATTCAAGTTCAATTTCGAGTTAGTAGCTACATGCTGGAAGACGACCGCAACCTAGTTAAAGTTAATTTATGATCACAGCTTTGCGATCTAGCGGAGCGTGGTAGACGGGTGAGGTTACTCATAGATAGAGAAAGGCCTTAGAAACTCTTGAGGTCTTTGAAATAATCCCCCATAATCCGCTAACTCCCGCCAACGGTTCTTCATTCAACGAGAAGTAGAGAGCATGGACGACGGAGAGCAAGGTGCTGAAATAGATCGAATGTTTGTTATTCGAGCCAAGTCGAAAGATGCGTCAACAAAGTTTCCCGGCTGTTTGGCTGCGAATCCAGAAAGAGCTCAATGATGTGCAGCTTCCTGTTTTAAATTCACGTTTGCGCTTGTGCCAGTTCTGTAACAGTCCTCGTTATTGATAAATAGAAGATAGATACGTGGAGAATATTGCTTATTCCCTTTTTAGCACGTTTTGCGCTTGTGCCAAGTCTGGAACAATCCTCGTTATTGATAGATAGATACGTAAGTACATTGGAGAATAGTCCGCAAGCAACTTACGACTAACATCTATCGACGACCTGATCCTCTGCTATACTTATTTTGTTCTTTGTTAGAGCTGTGTGCTTTTCTTATAAGGGCATCCTCTGCTATACTGGGTTATTTTGTTCTTTGTTAGAGTTGCGTGTTTTCTTATTAGGATGTTTGCTGATGCACACAGAACAGACGTGACATGCGAAAATTAGTTGGGATGCTACATACGGATTGCATTCGTATGGTTTGTTCATTGCGAAATGATTGTACATTGCTTGCTGCTTGCTCTGGCAGGATGCCAAAGGAGGACTAGGAAGAAAGCAGTGAGCGATTTTTCTCTTTATGCCTACGATTCCACGCAGATCGTACATAAACAAGTGGTCATTCCAAGACAAAAACAACCCGAATCGATTAGGAAGAAACGAAAATGTAGCGTGCCTGAAAGCTCAATAGCTTTCCTGAGGTATTTCATGATTTTCTTTCGAACGTGTTCTCATTTGACTTTTTTCAAATTATGGAGCTACAAGAACTCGCCTATTTTTCTACACGAGTCCTGAACAATGAATTGTTTTTCTTCACCCTTTGGCAGTCTTAAATTCCATTATGATTCTATTTTGAAAAAATGCATGATTGAAAGGGTGAGGCAGGCTCTAGCTCTAGTGTCAAGCGAGTTCCAACAAGTCCGACAAAACCATGCTTCGAAGTAATCAGCGTCATGTCTTCCGCGTCAACCAGTAAGTGCGACTTGTCTCGCAACATTCTCCCTCATGGCTGGAAGGCATTATCACCATATACTTTGTATTTCTGACCAAACCATCCCTCTTATATATGGAAGGCATTATCACCATGAACTTCAATAAATACTAAATATTTCTGCTCAAACCGTCCCTCTTTTTCTTGAAAAAAAACCCATCCCTCTTTGTCACAGGTTTTCTTTTAAATTGTCTTTAGCCGCCCTGATATCGATTTTCTAAGGTTACTCACCTTGCATCCTTTGACGACATATTTTTAGGGACTATTAATGATGAAAATAATAATATTGAAATTCAACAAAGTACTATGTCTGATCATTTAATGCGTGAATATGACATTCATGGATATGCACAATTGTGTACTTGGTTTATATATCTAGAGTATGTGTTCTTCTATGTATTGAACGTATTCCACAAAAAGTATGTATTGAAAGTCAATACAACCCCTAAAGTAAGGTTACTTAAGAAAGAAAAATGGTGTCAAGCCACTTGCATAAAATATGCGAAGATCTATCAGCATGGCAACAGTTTGAGGTTACTGCCTACATGGGTGCCGTACCCCTTGGTTATTTCATACGGCTCACAACATACATGGTAATATCTTATACTTGACTTCCTATAATTACTACAGTCTGCTACTTTTTCTATTGTGTTCCTGCTCTTGTGTTAGGGGCGCATCATTTGGAGTTGGCTCTATAAGTGAGTAGCTATTTGCAATCTCTAAATTCTCACCAGAGCGAATCAACTAAGAGTGAGCCTCTATGTTTTTGTCAGCACTGCCTCGTTAGAGAATACTTCTTTAGTAGAGACTTCGATGCTGATTTTGATTAACTTTTTAATTTTGAGTTACACTTAACTAAGTGGCCTTTCACAAAACTTGCTCTTATGTCACCTATCCTTTCCTATTGAGTATCATTTGCTTTGGGGTGCTGAGACCTTAGCTATATAGTGAAAAATTCCTATCATCTCCGAATTTCAAATGATGTTTTTTTCTATCCATTTTGGGCAATCCTCTAACCATACTGTGGCCTCTTATGTATTTTGCTCCATTTTAATGCTTTTGCAAGCACCTAAGGAAGGCTTTTCAGTTGAGTTTGTCTTCATAAGAAAGACAAATTCTTTTGTAGTGCTTTTGAAGACTTAGTAGCAAAGTAATATAGAGAATTTTGTCGGTTTAGTGATGCCAGGGCGCTGGCAAGAAGTCTTAGAGACTATACGAAAGATGAGAGCCTCTAGGAATGCACCTGTTGATGTTATGGGTTGTGAGAAAGCGGGCAGTTTTCTTCCACCTAAGGTTTGTCATATCCAACCTTTTTGCTTGATTTTGTGAAACTATTTTATTTGGAAACTTTAGGACTATTAACTTGTGATCACACCCCTAAGTTTTGCGCTTGTTTGGGGATTGAGACTGCTTCCTTATCATTTGGTGGCTCCCATGGATTTGGCAGGAGCGTAGGTTTGCTGTCCTGGTATCAGCTTTGCTTTCAAGCCAAACAAAAGATGAGGTCACACACGGTTGGTTTTGGCTTCTTGCAGCTTAAGACAGGGGAGTTTTTATACATGCAAAAAGCAAGTTAGTATATGGCAAATGAGCTTGAATGCTATTCTAGATTGGATTGACATGCACATGTATATGGGAGACGAGAAGAAGGATGGTGCATTTTAAAGAATTTCGCTTAGTGAAGTGTTCTTTGAGATGCTTTTGAGAGCAGCCATTTTTTTGATAGGGGACGACTGTATTCACCTCCTTATCTAATTGAAGGTTTTGTGATTTCATATGGCTGATTCGGTAGCGGTTGACACGGTATACCAAGTATTAGATTTCTTAATCTGTAAATGTTTAATTTAGATTTCTTGGATATTCTAGTCAAATGTGGATATACATACATACATATGGACACATGCACATGCACATGCACATGCACACACAGGCACAGGCACATGCACATGCACATGCGCAAGCACAGGCACAGGCACATGCACATACTTTTTTTTTTTTTCGTGAAACCAGTAACTATATTATTAACATGAGATCAATGTACATGACATTAGACTCCAAAAGAGAGCCTAATGGAAGAACTCAAACAGTCAGAAAACACTTCAAGGCTAGTAGCATCCAAGTCCCTCGCAGCATAACTATCATATAAAGATTGCTTGAGGGACATTCTGAAGAAAGCATATGCCTGAGGAAACTGTTGTCCCATCCTAGAATGCAATCTCCGTGTTCAAATGGTCCATAGTACCCAAAAACGAGTCCCGTGAAAGAAAAGGAGGAATGGAGACATCTGAGATGAGAAGCATCTAAACATCCAGAAGAGTTTCCCGAATCTGATAGAGGGAAAACCGAAGCCGCAGCAAATGAGAGACATGAGTGATCAATATCCGAGAGTGCAGGCAAGACCATAACAAATGGGGAACTGTCTCACGGTGATGAGAGCAATGGGGGCAAGAAGGGGAAGCAATGCGACGTGCAGCCAATTTCACCCCAATGGAAAAAGCTCCCATACATCTCCAAAAGAAAAGCCTCTGTTTCAATGGCAATTTGGCTTTCCAAAATTTCTTGAGTCGTGATTGCCACCAAGATAAAGGCCTATCCAAATTCCAAAGAGTGTTGGCATGCTTATCAATCCATGGCGGTGGAAGAAGAAATTTGTAGACCATCGAGGAGGCCAGATTATGCATTGAAAGCGAACAGGTAGCAGGAGATAAGGAAGTCAGATTCCAGTCCAGTAATCTGTCCTGTACAAACAGTGGAGGAATAGGAACAAATGGCTGCAACATAGTTGTAAGTATTCTCCAAATGGGCCTATGATGCAGACCCAAGGGGAATGTCCTGCAAGCTTGTGGAAATGAAAGCACATAACCTTGTTGATCCACAACATCTCCGACAAATCTTATGCCCAATTTCATAAGATTATATGCTTTAATAGGTGCCTGTAAAGCGAGAGGCGATTCAAACACCTTGCTCCAATGGATGCTTTCCAAGCGAAAAGAATTATTATGATGGGAAGAAGCACCTATCCATTTAGCATAAGAGAGAATTCTCTTCCAATCATGAATAAAAGCAGTAGAAACAGGACAACCAGGAATTTTCCCCTGAAATGTGGTCATGACTGCTTCCCAGTGATCTGTAATCCAATGCCCATATGCATGGGACGTCATGTTTCCACACATAGCTGCTAACATAATAGCCCATGGCTGTTTTTGCTGAAAAAAATCAGCAATCATAGTGCTCTTTCTTGCCAACATATGAAACTGAAGATTGAGAATATTCAGTCCCCCATGAGTCTTAGGAGAACAAACAGACTGCATGGGAAGTAGTCGCAAAGCCTTTTTGTGAGATTTGCTTTTCCAAAATATCTCCATAGCCTGGGACATATAGGAAGCCAAATGCTTAAAAGACCAGGGAAGAAGAGGCAGATAAAATTGCACTTATGCCATAATGATAGACTGTACTATCCGAAGTCGAACATGTAGAGGCCAAGTGGACAAATGCCAGTATTCCAGCTTCTTGTTGATCTTTTGAAGCACCCATTTGAGCTGTTGTTGAGGGGTAATATTCCAGCCAATGGGATACCCTAAATGCCTCACAATAGTATGGGAAGAGAGGATGCGGCCTGGCCAGAGAAGTGCATGCCAATCAGCTTCTTTCAATGCTAGAAGATTCGATTTCTGAAAGTTAATATGCAGTCCAGCAGCTATGCCAAAATCATTCAGAGTATGCATCAAATGAGAGAGGCCACTTTGAGAATTCCTGGGCATGAAATATGAATCATCAGCATATGCCTGTGCAAGAAACGGGTGTGCCCCTGGAATTTGCAAGCCATGAAGCTGCCCTGTAGCTGCCAGATGGTCCATATGCAACAATAACGGATGAGTAGCAATGGCATACAATAGCGAACTAAGAGGGCAACCCTGTCTCACTGAGCGGGTCATAGTCCATGTTCTTGACAACCCACCACCAAGCAAACATTGCGCAGTGGCATGAGAATAGAACCAGTATATAATATGGACCAGCCGAGGGCCAAATCCCAATTTATGCATGGTCTGAGAAATAAAATCCCAATGGACAGTATCAAATGCTTTGGCAATGTCCACTTGCAGAATGAGAACATCTTGTTTAGAATATTTGGCATACTAAATCGCAAGCAAAGCATTGGAGATATTGTCAGTAATCTGTCTTCTGGGAACAAACCCATACTGCCTGGGATGAAGTCCTGCTTGCAAGATAAATCGAACCCTGAGGTCAATCATTTTGGCAATGAGTTTGTAAATGACTGGCATAAGAGATATGGGCCGCCAATCAGCCATTGTCTCACACAACCTTTTTTTGGGGATCAATTTGACAAGGCCATGTTTCCAAGAAGGAGGAAGAGATTGTTCTGCCCAAGCATGATTGATCATAAGAAGCAGAGTGTTCTTGAGATCACCCCAAAATACACGGAAAAATTCAACAGTCAATCCATCCCAACCAGGAGAGCTGCCTTTACGTAAATGACTCAAAGCATCATCCAGTTCATTAAGCATAAAGGGCTGCTCCAGTGCACGAGCCTGTTCCGGGGACAATATAGGCTGAACATGCATCATAAATTGAGACCTAGACAATATAGGCTGAACATGCATCATAAATTGAGACCTAGCTGCATTCACTTGCATTGAATGATCAGGCTGAGGAGAAAAGAGATGCTGGAAATGACTAGAGCATTGCGATTCCAATTCTGATTTGGAGGTGGTCCAGGTGCCATCATCTTGCCTGATCCTGCAAATGTCCTCCTTTCGCCTATCCGCATGCAGGCTTTTAAAGAAGGCTTTGGAGGAGCAGCCCTTATCCAAAAGGGGTTTCATGCGAGCTCGGATTTGCCACTTCTTTAATTTGCGAAGATCATTTTGATGGATGATGTGAACCGCATAAGCACAAGAATCCTGTTCAGAGGAGGTGAACTGCTTATAAGAGCTGATTACATCCATTTGTTGCTTGTGAGATTGAGCCCATTTCAGCTTAAGCCTGAGGTTTCCCATGTAACTCCGTCCATAATCTTGAATAACAGCCTGCAAACGATGGGCAAGACTGATACAAGCGAAATCCATGTCCTCCTGAGCATGTAAGAGGAGGGGGCGGACAACCACTCTCACCATGTTCTGAAATTGTTGATGAAGCAAATAAGCACTATTAACATGGAGTAGGCGACGACAAAAAAAGGCATATCATCTGTCAAACGTGCTATAGATAATGTCAAGCATATTGGAAAGTGATCAGATAGCAAGAGGGAATGATCAACCCATAGTGCACATGTGAAACTAGCATACTGCTGAGCATGCAACAAATACCATCTGTCAAGTCGAGCCCAGTAGTGAGTAAAGGCATTGTGACGGTATGTGCAACCCATATCTCTATCCCTTGTTGAGAGCCATAAATCTTCTGCATGCAAGAAAGAAAGCATATCTTCCCAATGTCGAAGCTCAGTGGGGATCATGTGAGAACGATGAGTGGTGTTGTCTTGGATGGCAGGCGAGTTATTAAAGTCTCCACACAAAAAGGCATTAGACAGCCATGGATATTGTTTGAGGGAGGCCCACATTCGAGCTCTTGTCGCAGAAGTTTGAGAGGCATAGACAGATGCTATTTCATAAAGATCAGCATGACACATGCATCTGATCACCATCCATCGACCCTGGGGGTCATTGTAAGGAACCGTGGGTTGCATATCATGTTTTGCTAGCATGCATACCCCCGAAAAGTGCATTGTACCAGCATAAAAGATGTCATAACCACCAAAGTGGCCTTGCTGGCCAGCCAAGAAGTGTTGGTTGTGTTCCTGTAAAGAAATTACATCGGGGTGCATTCTATGTACATAGTGCCAAAAAAGTCTCCACTTATTGACATTGCAAAGACCTTGAACATTGTATGTAATGCAAGTAATTGAAGTAGACATAGAAGGTATGTACAGCCGAACCAAAAAGCATAGTGAAGGTGTAAGTTGTCAGGCCTCAGCCATGACATCGACGTCCACCTGGCCTCCTAGATCAGTAGCTCTATAATCCTCATCATTGTCATATACAGGGATGCCCCTCTTGAGCACATCAACCCACAGTTGAGAAGTGAGTATGAAGAGGTGTGTACCCCTTGTGAAGGGTGTGTCCCTTTATGAGAGGGTACATTACAATAGGAATGTCTCTTCAATAGAGTTTCTCTTGTGAAGGGTTGTGCCTCATAGGAAGTGTCCCATCGAAAGGGCATACCCTTCCCTGTAAGAAATCCTAGATTTACTATATTTAGAAATGTGCTAAGGAACAGAAAGGAGACTGAAATAGCAAAGAAAAAGGAATAATTGTATTGCTTGAATGTCTGTAGTGTAGATGTAGTGTCATCCATACAATTGGGCCTCTCTTATATAGAGCGTGAAGAGTCACACATGAAAAGGTGTGTACTCCAAAGGGTATGTGCATGAAGAGGTGTGTACCCCTTGTGAAGGGTGTGTCCCTTGATGAGAGGGTACATTACAATAGGAATGTCTCTTCAATAGAGTGTCTCTTGTGAAGAGTTGTGCCTCATAGGAAGTGTCCCGTCGAAAGGGCATACCCTTCCACAAGTGTCCATTCATCAAACCATCCATCAGTCTAGAAATAGAGAAAGGAATACATCACAGATCGTGACATCCCCTCCCACTCAAAATAAGACCCTGGTGGAGATGTAGAAAATATCACTGTAAATTCTGAAAATACTGCTGTAAAATGTCAGGGTACTGCTGTAAGTCTTCATCAGATTGACAAGTAGCGTCGGAGTCGTCCAGATCTCGCCAAAGAACAAGGAATTTTGTGATAAGTTGATGTCGAGTCTGTCGCTGTTGATGGTCCAGAATACGCTCAAGAATAAGGAGAACATAATCGTCTTCAACTTCTGGGACATAATCACCTGCAGGAGGAACTGCTTCATCGCCTGGAATGTACGTCTTTAGCCAAGAAATATGAAATGTTGGATGGATTTTACCCCATGATGGTGGTAATTCCAACTTGTAACTTAAAGGTGAATTTTTCTTGACGATCCGAAAAGGTCCATAGTATCTTGGTCGCAACTTAGGAAACACAGACTTAACCGTCTTATAGCGATGTGGGGCTACAAATAATAGCACCATGTCACCAGTGTCAAATTCCAGGTGACATCTATGTTTGTTGGCAGATTGTTGATACCGCTCTTGCGCTTTTCGCATATGATCCCTGACTTGGAGGAGAATGTCGTGCATTTCTTGAACCAGTTGATCAGCTAGGGCCACTCGATGTTGAAGTACAAAATTCGTTGGTACAATCGGAGTGTGTCCATAAGCTGCTTGGAATGGAGTCATGCTGATGGCACTATGGAAAGAGTTATTATAAGCAAACTCAAGGAGTGGTAGATACTCTTCTCAAGCTGCTAGGCGTGACTGAATATAATGTCGAAGCATTTCTTCCAGAACTTGGTTGACTCTTTCAGTCTGGCCATCTGATTCTGGGTGGTAGGCTGAACTGAAGAGTAGAGTTGTACCCAAAGATTCGAACAGTGAAATCCAAAAGTGACCGGTAAACTTAGGATCTCTGTTGGATATGATATTCTTGGGCAATCCATGGTGTTGGAAGATGTGTTGTATGAAGAGTTTGGCTATGTCCGGAGCCTGTGCACTGCTTTTGCAAGCAACAAAGTGTGCCATTTCGGACAATCGATCAACAATTACCATAATCTGAGTGTTACCTCGGGAGGATCGTGGTAGTGTTGTAATGAAATCCGTGGAAATACTTTCCCACCTTTCAGTTGGAACTGGAAGAGTCGTCGGCTTGCTTTCATTTGTTGACAAGATAAGCAAGATGTAACCATTTTGATGACGTCGCTTTTCATCTGAGGCCAGTAGTATGTTGCACTGAGTAACCGATAAGTCTTATTGATGCCTGGATGGGCAGCATAAGGAACTACATGATGCTCTTTTAACAAAAGACGTCGTACATCCTTGTCATGTGGTACACAGACGCGATCTTGATAATACAGAAGGTCGTCCGTATAAGTATAGGATGAGAAAATCTTCTGTTTGGAAGTCAAAGGTTGATCTTTTGAAAGAACCTGTATTGTTGTGCCGAAGTCTTTATCATTGAAATACTTCCCTTTGAATGAATTCGGGACATCCACAGATAATGTAGAGATTACAATAGCTGATGCTAGAGGTAACCTGCTGAGAGCATTGGCAACTACATTGCGTAGTCCTGGAATGTACTCAATGGTCATGTGAAAGTTGTCAGAAACTCAACCTAGCGTGCTTGTCAAGCGTTCATGACTGGCTGAGTAAAGATATACTTGAAAGAGTGATGGTCTGTCTTGACCACAGAGTCGGCTCCCATGAGGTAATGTTTCCAAGAGCGATAAGCATGTACAACGGCAAGAAACTCCTTATCATAAACCGGGTATCGGGTTTGGATATCAGAATGTTTATGGCTGTCAAAAGCAATAACTCTGCCTTCTTGCATCAAGATTGCTCCTGTAGCGATGTCGGAAGCGTCGGTCATGACTTTAAATGGAAGGTTTGGGTCAGCAATAGCCATAACTGGTGTGGTAGTGAGTGCTTGCTTGAGTTGTTGGAAAGTATACTCTGTTTCGAGAAGCCACTGAAAAACTGTTGTGCTTTTCAATAATTCGAACATAGGAGTTGCGATTTCGGAAAACTGATAGACCTTTGTATGGTAGAAGTTTGCCAATCCGAGAAAAGAGCGGACATCATGAACATTCTTAGGAGTAGGCCAGTTTCGGATTACCTTGACCTTCTTGGGATCCATAGAGATGCCTTGAGCGGAAATAACATGTCCCAAATATTCGAGTTGGGTCTTGAAGAACTCACTCTTCTGAATGTTGATGTAGAGAGAATTTGCGCGGAGAACTTCAAAAACTTGGTGAAGATGTTGGTTGTGCTCATGTCGGGATCTACTGAAAACGAGGATGTCATGGAGGTAAATGATGACGAACTTATCGAGGAAAGGCCTGAAGATGTCGTTCATGAGTGTCATGAATGTGGCCGGGGCATTGTTTAACCCAAAAGGCATGACAAAACATTCATAGTGTCCATACTTTGTTCGAAAAGCTGTCTTGTACTCATCGCCTTCTCGTATGCGAATTTGATGATAACCTGAACGAAGATCAATCTTTGAGAATTGTGTTGCATGTAGAAGTTGATCGAAGAGATCATCGATGCGAGGCAATGGATACTTGTTTTTGATAGTGAGCTTGTTGAGGGCTCGGTAGTCGATGCAGAGGCGCATTGACTTATTCTTTTTTTCCACAAGTAGTACAGGAGATCTGAAAGGGCTGTGACTGGGCCGAATGTGACCTTTGTCGAGTAGTTCGGTGACCTGTCTTTGGTTTTCTTCATTTTGAGTGTAAGAAACCCGATAAGGAGGTTTCGACGGTGGATTACTGTCGGGAATAAGTTCGATTGGGTGATCCACTGGTCGTCGAGGTGGTAACTGCTTTGGCAATTCCTGTGGAAAAATATCCAGGTAAGGCTAGAAAAAAGGTTGGTTGAGGTATTCAGGAGGATCCTTTGTTGGTGTCTCCTCTACTGCCGTAACCAACAGAAGTGAAGTCTTTACTTGACGTTTACGAGCCCACTTCTTTACTTGTAGGAACCTGGTGTTATCTTGAGGGCGAGCACCTTTGGCCATAGTAGAGTTCTGTGTGCGATTAGCACTCTGCTTCCTTGTGTTTTGGAAATCTGTAATGCGCGCTCTGCGTAAGCAATAGCGCTAGCTGTGGTGGTGATGTTTGCTTTAAGGACATCAATGCGTAACGAGGGATTTAGGCCTGAGATGAAAGCATGAAGGCGATCATCCTCAGTTAAACCATCAATCTCCAGCACCAATGTGGTGAACTGAGAGATGTAGGAAGACAGGGAGCCCGTTTGCTCCAACTGTCGGAGTTTTGAACGTGCTTGGAAGTCCGCATTGGCAGGTATGAACTGCTTACGGAGTATGTGTTCAAAACGTTCCCATGTTAACACACTTTTGCCGTCCTTTAAGCGTCTTTGCCACCATAGGAAAGCTGTATCCTTAAGGAGGGAGGCTGCCAAGGCGATCTTTTTGCCTTCAGTGAGGTCCACAGTATCAAAATACATACGCATTTTTGCGAGCCATTGGTCAACTGTTCGGCGATTGTGTTGACCAGTGTAGGCTTTCGGAATAAACGGTAGAGGGCACGTAGTTCAGTGTTTTCTACCTCTGGTGGGAATGGATCCGCATAGTCATCTGGTTGCGTCACGTCATCCTCTTTATGTGTGGTACTGCGAGAATCTTAAAGTTCTTGAACTTTCTGGACCAAGTCGGAGATGCTGTCTTGAAGCTGGGAAATTTGAAGTTGCAGTAGTGATTCGCCTTGTATGTTGACTTCAGGGGCCTTTTTTGGACTTCCCTACCCTAGGGTTAACTAAACCCCCAAATTAATTTTTGGGCAACTACCCAACTTTAGGCAGCCCCAACGAAAAGAGGCGAACCTCTTGGACGTTTCTGTACGGATCTGCACCGTACGGATCTCCACGTGCAGCAGCCGCCTCAGCCCCTTTTCGTACGGATCTGCACCGTACGGAGCTCCACGCAGGTTCGCAGCCACTTGCCTCGCCATCTCGCTGCCAGCCCGCGTCGATTTGCTGCACACCTTGGCCTCGCCATCTCGCTGCCAGTCCACGCCACCTGCTGCAGCCTTCACACAGAATCACGCTGCCAGTCCTCTGCCTTTTTTTTTCGCTGCCAGCCCTTTGCCTCTGTCACTGCCAGGTTCTTTCCCTTTACAGCCCCGCTGGTATTGCAGCCCTGCTCCTTTCCAGCCTGCAACGGGAGCACAACATCAGCCAGACTTTCGGTCGAAAAACAGCCTGCAAACAGGTTTTTTGCCATGACAGCAGCAGCCTGGTGCACCAGTCCTTATTGCGATCCAGAATCGGGTACCTGCAGCCAGTTGCGCCATTGATAGCCTGCTCTCCTTGCCAGGTGGAGTCTTTCCAATCTGCTTTTAAGGATTCTCTTGTCATTAACAAATTACAGCAAATGAAAGAATCTCCCTTAAAGCATGGAAACCCCTGGTAATTCACCCGGCATTTCAAGGACACCTCAGGCATCATCTACCACACAATATCGTGTTCAGATCGCAATAAGGACTGGCACACCAGGCTGCTGTTGTCATGGCGAAAAATCTGTTTGTAGGCTGTTTTTCGACCGAAGGGCTGGCTGATGTTGTGCTCCCGTTGCAAACTCCATCAACATTAAGTACACGATTGCCTCGCAAAACTTTATTTTCTCTTTTTACTATAAATGCTGCATTTACTATAAATGCAGCAGGATGATAGGCACAAAACTTGTGGCAATGGACCAAGATGAGAGGTCTTCAGGTCCAATAATTGAAATAAATGTTATTGAGAATGACATCCTTCTAACATCCATCTCATTGGGACAATGCTGCACTCTCTCTCAGTTACACAATGACATTATTATGGAGATTGAGAACAATATCCGTAAAGAATTTTCATTCATTTTGAACAACATGAAAGTAAGTTGGTTTCCACCCTATGTTTCTCCTAATTCGATTCTCTTTTACATTTGCATAATACATTTACATATTGCTAAAAATTTATTTTTGCAGATATTTTAAAAGAGCAAAAGAAAAATTCAATGCAAGGACATTGTAAATAGAACAATTCAGATAATACAAAGCTATTGACTCCAGGTATTACTTGCAATCCAAAAAAAAAAGTGCACGGATATCCTTCTAGCGGAAAAGATGTATCAGATCGGCGCTAGAAGGTGGGGGGCATTTCCTACAGGCAGGAGCGAATTTTGCTCTGATACCACTGTAAGAAATCCTAGATTTACTATATTTAGAAATGTGCTAAGGAACAGAAAGGAGACTGAAATAGCAGAGAAAAAGGAATAATTGTATTGCTTGAATGTCTGTAGTGTAGATGTAGTGTTATCCATACAATTGGGCCTCTCTTATATAGAGAGTGAAGAGTCACACATGAAAAGGTGTGTACTCCAAAGGGTATGTGCATGAAGAGGTGTGTACCCCTTGTGAAGGGTGTGTCCCTTGATGAGAGGGTACATTACAATAGGAATGTCTCTTCAATAGAGTGTCTCTTGTGAAGGGTTGTGCCTCATAGGAAGTGTCCCGTCGAAAGGGCATTCCCTTCCACAAGTATCCATTCATCAAACCATCCATTAGTCTAGAAATAGAGAAAGGAATACGTCATAGATCGTGACAGTGAGGCTATCAGCAGGGGTAGAGGCCTGACCAGGGGTGGAAGTAGAGGCATTGCAATGGCGAGATTGTAACAGTCGTGGCTTGAGCGCAAATATCTTTTTGGGTTGCTGCCAGGCACCCTGGAGAGAGGCATGAGATTCTGAAATTTTGCCCTTTCCCTTTTGCTTGGCTGAAACCTGAACCACATTTTCTTTGGGAGGGGAAGATTTAGATGCCATATCCCCCAACTTGCTAGGCATAGCCTTAGGCCCCGGACCATAAGTTGGAGGGGAAGTATTTTCCGGAGCAATAGCTGTAGGTGGGAGCTGATGCAGGACTGCAGGACACTGTGAGGCTAGGTGGCTAAACTTATGACATGTGAAACAAGCACCTGCAAATACTCCCCATTTTAAGTCAAAATATTTTTCGCCCAAGGGAACATCCTCTACCTCTACCGCAATGGAAGGAGGGGTTGGGTGATCTGTATCCCAAAGAACACAAAACCGATTTCGATTACCCGAAGGACGGGGTGGGCATACAACTTGCCCCAAAGTAGCTGCCAGACTTGGTAACTCAGCCCTCATATAATCCGGAAAATCCACTACCTCAACCCATACAGGGCAGTGATGTCGAATGAGACCGTGATAATCCTTATTTGGCGACCATGGCATGACATGCACCATTTGTCTGCCATAGAATAGAGGGGACATCTCCAATATCTGCTGACGATATGAGGCATCCAAAAAGTGCACTTCATAAAAACCTCGAGAAGCAAAGTACACTCCTTCAACAAAGCAACCTCCCAACAAATCCTGAACCCACTGAGCTACATCATTTGCTGAAGGTAGCTTCCCTGGGAAGAAAATGATAACTGCTTTGAGAAAACTTTCGGAGAGGAGCGACCAATGAGGGCAACTTTAGCTTATATTTAAGGGCCGGGGGAGGTTTGGCCCACTCCTTCCGGCTGTGATGAAATTCATCCTTGAGCATGTCGAAAACATAGTGAGCATCTACAGAGGCTGAAGTAGAGAAATCAACTTGCTGTCTTTTGGAGTCCCGAGACAGGTCCTTCCGGGAATAGCTTTTAAGATGGTCCTCCATGGAGCTAAGCATGCACACACACACAACTGGAATGGGATTGCTCGGGGTTGCGCAGGAAGAGTCGGGCCAGTTCGTATGGCCGTACGGCACCTGTACGACGACCGTACATGTGTACAGACAGGTGGGGGAGCTGTACGGGGCCTCCTCTCTCTCATGACCTCCTCTCTCACGCTCTCGAGCTCTCTCTCACTCACACACACACACACACACACACACACACACACATAACCCTACACATGCACATGCATATGCGCAAGCACAGGCACATGCACATGCACATGCACATGTGCAGGCACAAGCACATGCATATGCACATGCACATGCACATGCACATGCACATACACATAACCCTACACATATATGCGCATATATGTATACATATATACGCACATATACACTTAGTTTTTTGGGGGTTAAATTCATATTTGTTTATGTTACAAGAAGTAGTTCTCAAAGAAAGAAGTTGCCATCTCAGATTTCTATATAAGACAAATCTAGTAGATAGAGGAATCTATACGACGAGCACTGAGCAATTATAAAAAGATTGCCTTAGTGACATCCGGAAATAGGAAAACTTGAAAAACGTGGAGTCCTCAAAGGCACTATGATTTCTGTCCTTCCATAGAGTCTAGAGGCCTCAATATCGAATCCATGCGAAAAAAAGATGAAAGTCTTGTTAGAAATGACCCAACAGAGGATACGCACAGCGGAAGACTAATAGAATTGCCTAGGAGCTCACACAGTGTGGTGTGCGGTGTGGAATCACAAACTTCTTAACTTAATGTGCATAGAATAGATGTGCAGACTCATCAATAGACAATGAACCAGCCAGATAGAGAAACCACCAAAATAAAATATTTTCGTCAAAAGCTATGGACACAATACAAAAGAGATAGATAACAAGAAACAAAGAAGAAAGGAAGAAGGTGAGTAAGCAAAATAAACAAGCATATCAAGAAACAAAAGAGAGCCAAAAAAGGCTTGGTGGTTGGTCGGGTGTGTGTGTGAGAGGGTGTGTGAGTTCAACCCCTCGCTAGGCCTCCACTGGCACCGCAATACAAAAAAAGAGGAAAAAACTCTCTCTCTCTCTCTCTCTCTCTCTCTCTCTCTCTCTCATTCACATATATGAATGAAAGAAAGAGTGACAAAATGAAGGAATTATAGTAACTAAAGGAACCTCTTACACTTGTTTACCGCTTCCTACAATCATGGTTGTTAAGACACTCGTCTCTTATGATACGACACTTAAGACACTTATGACACGTGTCTTACCTTAAGACACCTTTAGACACTCTAGCTTTTTTTTTTTGGGTGTGGGTGGGGTTTACCAACAAACGTTGAGTTTGACTTAACCATGCTATCATTGATGGCGACTTTGGATCCAGCAGTGGCAGAGACCTCGTAGATTAGGATTAGGATGAATCTTGAGAGTCGAAAGTTTCCTATTATATGTATCGAGATGTAGATTTCATTCATGTCACATGTGACTGACAGACCGTTGTCATGATATTTATGTTTATTGATCGATGATGATTGGTATATAATCTATGTAGCCCTCTAGGCTCTTGTTAAGTAACCATCCATGAGTCTAAGATATAGAGAAAGGAATACGTCACAGATCGTGACATCCCCTACCACTCAAAATAAGACCCTGGTGGAGATAATAAAGTGATGTAGAAAATATCATGGTAAATTCTGAAAATACTGCTGTAAAATGTCAGGGTACTGCTGTAAGTCTTCATCAGATTGCCAAGTAGCGTCGAAGTCGTCCAGATCTCGCCAAAGAACAAGGAATTCCGTGATAAGTCGATGTCGAGTCTCTCTCTGTTGATGGTCCAGAATACGCTTAGGAATAAAGAGAACATAATCCTCTTCGATTTCTGAGACATAATCACCTGCAGGAGGAACTGCTTCATCGCCTGGAATGTACGTCTTTAGCCAAGAAATATGAAATGTCGGATGGATTTTACCCCATGATGGTGGTAATTCCAATTTGTAGCTTAAAGGTGAATTTTTCTTGACGATCCGGAAAGGTCCATAGTATCTTGGTCGCAACTTAGGAAACACAGACTTAACCGTCTTATAGCGATGTGGGGCTACAAATAATAGCACCATGTCACCAGTGTCAAATTCCAGGTGACGTCTATGTTTGTTGGCAGACCGTTGATACCGCTCTTGCGCTTTTCGCATATGATCCCTGACTTGGAGGAGAATGTCGTGCATTTCTTGAACCAGTTGATCAGCTAGGGCCATTCGATGTTGAAGTACAAAATTCGTTGGTACAATCGGAGTGTGTCCATAAGCTGCTTGGAATGGAGTCAAGTTGATGGCACTATGGAAAGAGTTATTATAAGCAAACTCAAGGAGTGGTAGATACTCTTCCCAAGCTGCTAGGTGTGATTGAACATAATGTCGAAGCATTTCTTCCAGAACTTGGTTGACTCTTTCAGTTTGGCCATCTGATTCTGGGTGGTAGGCTGAATTGAACACAGTAGAGTTGTACCCAAAGATTCGAACGGTAAAATCCAAAAGTGACTGGTAAACTTAGGATCTCTGTCGGATATGATATTCTTGGGCAATCCATGGTGTCGGAAGATGTGTTGTATGAAGAGTTTGGCGATGTCCGGAGCCTGTGCACTGCTTTTGCAAGCAATAAAGTGTGCCATTTTGGACAGTCGATCAACAATTACCATAATCTGAGTGTTACCTCGGGAGGATCGTGGTAGTGTTGTAATGAAATCCGTGGAAATACTTTCCCACCTTTCAGTTGGAACTGGAAGAGGCTGAAGAAGTCCTGCTGAAAGTCGTCGGCTTGCTTTCATTTGTTGACAAGATAAGCAAGATGTAACCATTTTGATGACGTCGCTTTTCATCTGAGGCTAGTAATATGTTGCACTGAGTAACCTATAAGTCTTGTTGATGCCTGGATGGGCAGCATAAGGAACTACATGATGCTCTTTTAACAAAAGATGTCGAACATCCTTGTCATGATGTACACAGACACGATCTTGATAATACAGAAGGTCATCTGTATAAGAATAGGATGAGAAAATCTTCTGTTCGGAAGTCAAAGGTTGATCTTTTGAAAGAACTTGTACTGCTGTGCGGAAGACTTTATCATTGAAATACTTCCCTTTGAATGAATTCGGAACATCCACAGATAATGTAGAGATTACCATAGCTGATGCTAGAGTTAACTTGTTGAGAGCATCTGCAACTGCATTGCGTAGTCCGGGAATGTACTCAATGGTCATGTGAAAGTTGGCCAGAAACTCAACCTAGTGTGCTTGTCAAGCGTTCATGACTGGCTGAGTAAAGATATACTTTAGAGAGTGATGGTCTGTCTTGACCATCGAGTCGCCTCCCATGAGATAATGTTTCCAAGAGCGATAAGCATGTACAATGGCAAGAAACTCCTTATCATAAACCGGGTATCGGGTTTGGATATCGGAATGTTTATGGCTGTCAAAAGCAATAACTCTGCCTTCTTGCATCAAGACTGCTCCTGTAGCGATGTCGGAAGCGTCGGTCATGACCTCAAATGGAAGGTTTGGGTCAGCAATAGCCATAACTGGTGTGGTAGTGAGTGCTTGCTTGAGTTGTTGGAAAGTATACTCTGTTTCGAGAAGCCACTGAAAAACTGTTGTGCTTTTCAATAATTCGAACATAGGAGCTGCGATTTCGGAAAACTGATAGACCTTTGTATGGTAGAAGTTTGCCAATCCGAGAAAAGAGCGGACATCATGAACATTCTTAGGAGTAGGCCAGTTTCGGATTACCTCGACCTTCTTGGGATCCACAGAGATGCCTTGAGCTGAAATAACATGCCCCAAATATTCGAGTTGGGTCTTGAAGAACTCACTCTTCTCAATGTTGATGTAGAGAGAATTTGCGCGGAACTTCAAAAACTTGGTGAAGATGTTGTTTGTGCTCATGTAGGAATCTGCTGAAAACGAGGATGTCATCGAGGTAAATGATGACGAACTTATCGAGGAAAGGCCTGAAGATGTCGTTGAAGGGACTGGGAATTACCAGGGGTTTCCATGCTTTAAGGAGGAGGCTTTCATTTGCTGTAATTTGATAATGAGCGTCAAATAACAATATGAAAGAGAGTCCTTAGAAATAGAATGAAAGAATCCACCTGGAATAGATTAGAGCTGCCCAACTGTGCTGAAAAGCACCAGCGGTGGGCTTTGGGTTGGAAAAAGTACAGCATCAATTGCGAGTCGAAGGAGGTCCTGATGTTAGGCTTCAAGTTTCGAAATTAGGGTTTGCTATAGAGGGAGGCGATTTAGCGACCAAAGAGTCCGGTTGTGGGCAGTAAGATGTTGCTAGCAAAACCACGAACCACACAAGATTTGGATCTGTTGTGTAGAGGCGAGGTTTTCTTGTACAAGAGGGGCTGGTTGAGGGAATTTGCTGAACAACAAGGCCTCCTCTGTTCGCAGGCTGAGATGGCGAGGTGAAGAGATCTAGCAAGCTGTGTAGAGATGGGCGTCAGGCTGTCACTCTTCAAGGCGATGGAACGCATCCATGGCTGAGCAGAGGCTGGCGAACAGATAGAAGGCTGAGGGCATGTTTGGCGTGACTATGGAAGGCCGAGCACAAGGCTGCAAACAGAAACGGCAAGCTTGAAGTGGGCTTGGCGTCGGGTGGCAAGAAGAAATAGGCAAGGGAGGGGCAGAATCGACATGAATAGACTGTACGGAACAGCAGGCGCGACTTTCGAGAAGAAGGCGCGACTTTCGAGACGCCCAAAACCGATTTACGAAGGTCGGAATAACTACTAGGCATTGCTTTTCCCAAAAATTAAAGGCTGGGTTACTTGAACGTAAGGTTAGTCTTGATTTGGGCCTTAGGTTTAGGGCTGGTGACCCTTTTTAGGCCCTCTAGGTACCCTTTTGTAGGGTGGTGCTTGGTGCCAAAGGGTGTGCCTATTCTAAGGGGTGTGACCCTTGGAATAGGTGTACCTTTTTGTGAAGGGGTGTGACCCTGTTTTAAAAAGGGGTGTCCCCACACGAAAAAATGTCATTTTTTCCACGATGGGGTGTGTCCCTTAGGTGAGGAGTCAGAAACTCTTCATCCAAAGGTGTGTCCGATGGTGGAAAAGGTGCGTCCCTTGGTTTTGGGATAGCCCAAGCACATCAAAAGACACGATTTTTGTCGTGTCCATTCACATGAACTCGTGATGTGGGGGAGATGGAGAGGCCATTGATGACTTTAGGTGCGGTTGGCGCTAAAAATTTTTACGCTCATTCTCTCCATCTCTTCCATGCACAATGTGCGCGGATATCCTTCTAGCAGAAAGAGGTGTATCAGATAGGTGCTAGAAGGTGGGGGGCATTTCCTACAGGCAGGAGCGAAATTTGCTCTGATACCACTGTAAGAAATCCTAGATTTACTATATTTAGAAATGTGCTAAGGAACAGAAAGGAGATTGAAATAGCAGAGAACAAGGAATATTTGTATTGCTTGAGTGTCTGTAGTGTCATCCATATAGTTGGGCCTCTCTTATATAGAGGGTGAAGAGTCACACATGAAAAGGTGTGTACTCCAAAGTGTATGTGCATGAAGAGGTGTGTACCTCTTGTGAAGGGTGTGACCCTTGATGAGAGGGTACATTACAATGGGAGTGTCTCTTCCATAGAATGTCTCTTGTGAAGGGTTGTGTCTCATAGGAAGTGTCCCGTCGAGAGGGCATACCCTTCCACAAGTGTCCATTCATCAAACCATCCATAAGTCTAAGATATAGAGAAAAGGAATACGTCACAGATTGTGACATCCCCTCCCACTCAAAATAAGACCCTGGTGGAGGGTTGTGCCTCATAGGAAGTGTCCCGTCGAAAAGGCATACCCTTCCACAAGTGTCCATTCATGAAACCATCCATAAGTCTAAGATATAGAGAAAAGGAATACGTCACAGATCGTGACAGTTTTGAGTACATTGTACAAGTGCTTTGTTTAAGTGTAAGTTATTGTACTTTTAGAATCTAGCTGTTAGCTATGCTAGCAAGTTGTACACTTGTATTCTTATACATATATCAATCAAATATTTATTATTACAATGACGTGTCTTGTTTTTTAGACACTTTAGACACTGGTGTCTGAAGCGTGTCTAACGTGTCGTGTCTTAACGTGTCTTACAAATATGCCTACAATGATAAAGTATTAGATTAAGGGTTTAACCATTAGATTGTGGATGGAGGCAATTATGTTTGTGACATATGTCTTAAAAAGATGCCATGTCTTAAACAGATGCCCACCAAAGCACATAACTCCATATCAGGCTTACTTCGGGAAGAAGCCTAATGTGGCAACACCTAAGTGTATTTGGATGCTTGGCTTATGCATTAGTGCCAGAGTAACATTGTACTAAGCTGGACAAGGCAATTAATGAATCTTTGTGGGTTATAGTGATGAGAGCAAAGGATATAGACTCTGCCATCCCTCCAGCTGGAGGATCATTGTGAGTAGAGATGTGATATTTGATGAACTTTCTCCTCAATCATTGCTGTCCTGCAGTAGACAGACTGAGATTTACTCAAGGGATGTGTTTGAATTAATGCTACCTTAGGATGGTGGAAGTGCCGGGGAGGGGGGAATTGTTAATACACCTATTCAGCTTGTTGCAGCTGATACTACAGCCTGTAATGGCTGATTTATGGCCAGCACATATGCTATTCATATGAGGCCAGTGTTACGCATGCAGTGAGAATGAGGGAGGTGCAGCTATACAGACATCCAAGCGGGTGCCTCGTTGGTTGCTTGGTACATTACGAGAGAGCAGGTTGGATGCTCCTTTGCCTGCTAGGATTTGTGCTAAATCTCATCATGCATGTGGGTTATTCACTCATTATGCTTTTGAGAGTACATGCGGTGAGGAGGAGCCATTCTCCTTTGAGGATGCAAAGGAGGATCCACATTGGCAGGCAGCCATGCATAGTGAATCATGGAGAGCAATACATGGTACTTGACTAATTTGCCTAAAGGCAAGTATGTCATTGGTACAAAATGGGTATACAAGCTTCAAAGGGAAGCTGATGGTAGAGTGGACTGTTATAAAGCAATGCTGGTAGCAAAGAGGTATGCTTAGCAGAAAGGCATAGACTTCGAGGAGACCTTTGCTCCCACATCAGGGATGACCATTATGAGATGCATGATAGCTGTGGCTGCCAATTTGGTTGGATTGTTATCAAGACTGCGTTTCTACATGGGGACTTGCAGAAATAAATTTTTGTCACAACCTTGTGGTTTTGTTCAGGTAGTTGTGAGGATAAGTGTGCAGATTCAGGAAAGCTCCATATGGCCTTAAACAGGCACCTTGAGCTTGGTATGAGATGATCCACAACCGAGTGTACTCTCTATCCCCTGCAGCGTCACATGATTTTCTGGTCAGTGTTTTATATGTTGATGACTTGCGACATATTGATGCAAACCAAGTACTTTCAGAAGTTGCTTCAGAGGTTCTCCTTCCAAGCCAATTGCCACTCCTGTGTAGCATGGAATGAGATTCAGCCAACGGAACCTCGGGTGTGTTTGATGAAAACTTGCTTCCTTTTGGTGATTGATGCCAATGGTCACATGAAAACCCGTTTCATCGTGTTCGAAACCTCAAAACGCGAGACATATGAAACTTTTGAAACAGGAGGAAACTCTCTCAACAAAACCTTTGTTTCGCCCAAATCAAAATACACGTTTTTGCCCCATTTTTTCTAGGCTTTAAGTTTTGACTCCATAAAATGTTAAATGGTCACGTATCTTATTTGCCCTTATAAGGCTATATATTAAGTATCAATTTGGAACCTATCCATTTCATTTTGAAAAGTCGAAACAAACCAAATGAAACTTGTTGAAACGAAGAAACGTTTTATTTGACTATGTTGATGCCGTATACCTTGTACTTGTTCACCTCTTCACTCCAGGTTTTTTAAAAGTATATATGCTCTGGGAGTGACAGATGATAGACTAGGTACGAAGCACTTATTACTCCGGAGGTTTTCCTTGCCAGGCAGTTTTGTGCTTAGTAGGCACACTTTGCATGTGACCTACAAGGTGTGCTTAGATAGCACAACCCTATCCAGTGTATCTAGTGATGTGACTCTATGTTGCAATCACTCATTCTCATTCTGACTGCATGGTTTCCTATCATTATATCAGGGAGTGACTGTTAGCTGGAGGCATACCGACGCATGATAAATTGGCAGATCTCTTCATGAAGGCTTTTTTGTGACCCAATTTTGAAGCTTTTCGGCAAGCTTTATACTTGGTTACTTTTGTTACACATCATTGCTATCCTTGTACTATCATAGGTTGCTATATCCATTACGGATGAACATGTGCAATCGTGATTTAGTTTCCAGGTATTTCTGTGACGTTTCTGGGATACTTCAGCCATAACATTGAGGAGGATTTTTTGCTACATTTTCCTCTTGTAGCCTAGATTTAGTCTTTTCAGACTGTTAGTACTGTTAATCCTATCTAGGGTTAGGACACATAGTCCTAAGATAGGCCATATAGCATATGGTTGTACTTTGTACTTCCACTCATTATTTTTCATGGAGTACATTTGAGCTGTTTCGTCCTCCTTGTTCTCCACTCAACAATCTTGGATATGGAGTTCCAACTTGTGTTGATGCAGAGTCAGACAACACAATTGCACTATGATTGGCTACTTGCCCTTTCATCTTTATTAATTCTGGTTTGGCATAGGCTGAATAACTTGTAGCTACGGGTTTGAAAGGATACTATCAAGTGCATCATCTATTTTCTTAGCAACAGACACACACAACAAAATAGAATTTGTCTTTGAGAAGATTTTGTCAACTGAATTTAAAGCTTCTCATCCTTAGGACTCTCTTTCATTTCTCCATTGCATTCTAAGATCACCATCCTTGCCATGCATTTTTCTTTATTTCTTGGGCAATCTTTCACTGATGTGGTGGATGAAGACATAAGAACGTGTAACCGGCCTTCAGCTTCCTAAAGGGCAGTAGACCATAACTTGCATTGCATATTCATTACTCATAGCCACATTGCATCATTTCCAACCACTTAACTTTAAACAATACCACCTCAAAACAATTTGAGAAATAACTGGATGGAGGCTAGAGTGACCCTGCTCAATGAAACCAAGTACAAGACACCACACTGGCCCCAAACTCTTGGCGCCCCTTCCGGCATTTATTTATTTCTTTAAGAATGAGATTTGTACATACGACAAGGGCTCACCTTTGTGCTCTGCCCCACGGGCAATTCCACTGTTCAAGCCAAACCTTGGCTATAACCTGCATTCCATCCTAGTGCACACACTAGTACCCAAGTGCCATGGCAAGGCTAAGGCATTCACCATTGTCCATGACCAACTGTAAAGGTGTCCAAGCATTCCACAACTTATCCAACTTACTCAACCAGTTATGGCAATCCCACAACCCATTGACTAGCCTCTCAGGGTGATCAAGCCTCAACACAGATCTCAGACTGAACAAGTGACCAGAATACAGGAAGAAAATCCACACATTGCCCCTTTGATTACACCCTCTGTGACTGGGTGCCCAATCACTGCCTGAATGGCCACGAGGGGCTTCCAACAACAAAGGAGCAACAACGAGCTTCCAAAATGACTTCAATCCAGCTCCAAAACACCTCCAGAGGCAGCAGATCCCAGCAAGCAAGAGGCAGCAAGAGGAATGGGCAGCTAGGAGTGAGAAAGAAAGAAAGAAAGAAAGTGTATTATTGTCCACTAGAGGCCAAAATGGGCCCGTGGGACATCAAGAACTCTGCATACAAGATAGCCCAAAATCAACGTGCCCCAAAGAAGAGGCATCGTCGAATATCATCTAAGTGCTACGCAATATAATGCAAGTGAAAGTACATAATGTCAAATCTGAGCCTAAATACAGAGTAAACTAGATGCAAGGAAACCGCCCCCGGGTGCAAAATGGGGGGGATGAGCACAATATGCCAATGCAAAGATACAAGTCCAGGTGTCACGGAGTCTGAGAACCAAAATAATACTGGAAATCCTGTCCATCGACTCTGCCTCCTGCTATGAGAGTACAAATCTGGGCAAAGGTGAGGTGAGCGGCTGGTGGGGCGAGATCTCCATGAGTAAGTCTCCTCCGAAATGCTGCCATCATCCTGGATCGTCTGGAGATGAAGCGGCGAGTACGTCCCCTATGTAACAAGATCCTGCGGCGTCTACAAACCATCTCATATGTACATCCACATGGTGGAGGCATGTGTCCTGTGTAGGCTCTGCCGTCCTCGTGCTCCTCCTGGTCTCTGTCCTCTGGTATGGCGTGTGCCTGAGCTCTATGAGGCTGGGCTCTACCGGTCTGTGCTCTCTGAGGTAGTCTCGCCGAAGCATAGTGGCCTCCCTGACATAAAGGGCTAGGCAATGCTGATCCTCGTAGTCCATCACTCGTGAGAGAGGTCCAAAGCCATCCGTGAAGAGACAGTGGAATCTACCTCTGATCTCATAATATAGCGGGCATCTGCAAATGAAGTGCTCCTCTGACTCCACCTCTCCCATGGTGCAACAAGGGCAGATCCTGGTCTCTCGGCCTGGTCGCCGTCCATCCTCCATGCGTCGCATCCTACCAGCCTCTATCTCGAGCTGATGCGAAGAGACTCTAAGCTGGCCGAGGGCAATCCTCAGTGAGTGGGACATGTGGGTACCTGTATAGCCTGGTGGGATGACAAATCCATCCTCTGAGATCCGAAGGAAGTGGTCACGATATGTGGCCATCTTCACCGGAAGCTGCGTGGGATAAATCCAAGTGCGATACGTATGAAGCTGCAGGAAGTCTGCTCTCGTGACCTGGCTAAGCTCGTGGCGAGTCAACTCGAGATGAGGGGCATCTATGCTGTATCGGAACGGAGGCAGTCTATCCATGTCTAGTCCAAGGGATGTGAGCCACCTAGTGAGTCTGAAGTACCAGCAGTATCGGGTCCCTAATCGTGCCAACTCCATAGAAGATGCAAGTGCTAACCATGGCAACCGAGCTCTGCCTGCTGCTGAGTCTCCAAACTCCCTGACCCTGTGCAGATACATGACCGACTGAAACGCTGTATCCAATGCAAGGGGAGTAGCTCCAAACTCTGCTAGCATGATCTCGTGCGGAACTGTAGCCTTGGCCCTAATGAGCCGAGAGAACATGATGATCTGTAACCTCTCTACTCGTCTCCAATCTGCAGCGCCGAGGTCTCCTGCCCAGAAAGGAGCTGCATACATCGCAGCTGGTCTCACCACTGTATCAAAAAGCAAGGATTTCGTATCGGGATGCTGAAAGTGGGACTGAAAACACTGACGCTCAAGATGAGCCAACGAAGCATACCCTTTACTAATCCTATCTCGTGCTGCATATGTCATGGTGAAGACCGGTCCCCTGAAAACTGCCCCCAAATAAGTGTACTCTCTAACAAGCTCAATGGGCTGTCCGTCATAAGTGAAGCAAAACTCATCCGTGCTGTAAATACGATCAGAGGTGTTGAAAACCATAACCTTGGTCTTGCCAAGGTTTACGGTCAACCCCCTGTCCTGGCAAAACCTGTGGAGTGCCTCAATATGTGCCTGGAGGCCCTGAGCAGTAGAGGAAATGAGAACCACATCGTCCGCATACAGGAGGATAGGAATGGAGGATCCTGAGAGAGTAGAGCCCACATCGCCTGTCATCTGTACAAACATCTCTAGCTCATCAATATATAATCCAAAGAGAGTAGGAGAGAGCGGGCAGCCCTGCTTCACCCCAATCGTGCTGCATACCTCCTCTGAGAGCCCCTCACGTGTCCGAGCCCGACCAGTGACCCTCTCATACAAAGCCATGATAGCCCACTGTATCTCTCCACTAAAGCCCATCTGGCGAATCCTCTGAAACAATCTGAATCGCGGAACTGTGTCAAATGCCTTCCTGAAGTCCACGAAGCAACAATAAAGCCGTTGCCTTCGTGACTTCGCCTCCTCCACCAGTGCCCTAAGTGTGAGGATGTGGTCAAGTGTCGAATGATCCCTACGAAATCCAGCCTGCCCTCTGGCTCTGAGTCCTGTCGTCTCGGCATGGTCATTTATACGGCTTTCCAAAACTGATGCAAAGATCTTGGCCATAACGTGGCCGATCATGATGGTCCTGTAATTCGACGGCTCCATAGGGTCCCCCGACTTGTGGATAGGTACTATGGTATTGCCTAACCAGGACTGTGGTAGGCTTGTACAAACAGACTCATTGAAGAGACGGGAAAGAACAGAATCTAAGGCATCAATCCCATGGATTACATACTCCGCTTGCAATCCATCATGATCCTTAGCTCTCCCGTTCTTCAATCGGTGGACTACTGCACGGACACTCTCTGGTGTGAAAAGAATAGATGAAGCTGGCCTAGGGGAATGGGATAAATCGATGGCTGGCTGATCTGGAACATCGTATAGAGCTGAAGTATATGCAGACCAGACACGTGGATCTGTAAGGGGGCTCTGAGACTTCGAGCGGAGGAATTTTCTCCAGAATTCCTTGGAGTCACAGCTGAAAAGCAAGCTTCTCAGCTCCTCCTCATTCTGGGCTAGAAATGGGCGTTTCTTGCGCCTAACCAACCACTTGTAGTCTCTCTTGGTTTCGGTAAGGAGGGGAGACTTCTCCTTGGTCTCAAGGTGAAGTTTCCTGCGGAGTTCCTTACACTCCTCGTCATACCAACCGTTGCAAGGAACAAGACCAACCGGTGGGGGACTAGACGAATGACACGTGGCAGGGAAGGACATGTGGGCGGCAGAAACGAGTGAAGAATGTACAAGTTCCCACCGGTCCTGCGTGGATGGTAGAGCATCTAATAGATGAGGACGGAGTAGGCGGCTGAGGTTCTGGCTATATACATCATCGAACTGGTGGTCGAAATGAACCTCATAATAGGATTGGCGGTCGTGATGACGAGGGGGTGGTGGGTCATGGGAGACATGAGTCAAAGTAAAGTGGATGAGTGCATGGTCGGCAGAGGGCATGAAGGGGCTAACAGTAAGGCTATGGATGGAAGGGACTAGAGTCGGGGGACCTATGATGTAGTCGATCACGCTAGTGCCACGCCCAGAAGCAGAAGAGAATGTAGGCATGGAAGACTGTGGCCACCTGGACAAGCCGTTATAAATGACCATACTGTGCGAGGTGAGGAGCTCCAGTAACTGACGTCCCTGATCTGTGGGTTGTACTGTGCAGTCTGATGAAGTCCGACAGAGGCTATCATTGTGAGATGCCGGAAGTATGACCGGATCCTCCATGAAGTCATAAGTGAGGGCCTGTCTGTTTGAGGTCCTCGCGTTGAAGTCTCCTAAGAGGATGACTTCTCCGCGATGTGAAAAATCTGCAATGTCCGCTGAGAGATCCTCAAATATGGACTGGCCTGGTCCAGTGGAAGAATAAAACGACTGCGTCGGGGGGAAGTAGCAAACTGCAATAAAGAGATCTCGCTGAGGGGCTCTGCGGTGGATGCGTACCCACAAGAATCGGGCATGTGAATCCGCTCTCTCCACTGTGATGATCCGATCGAGATGCTCTCTGTACAAAATGGCCACTCCTCCAGATCCTCTCACTCCAAATGTTCGAGTGTGCTGTCTGAAGGCAGATCTCCATGTATATCCTGTCACTTGTGGCAAAGGTCTCTCTGGACTCTCGTGTGTCTCTGTGAAAAAGATGATATCTCTCCCAAAGAAAGCCCCCCGTAGATTGCCTGGCTGTGCTGTAAAAGAACCATTGCAGTTCCATATAGCGATGCGTAGACTATCTGACAGGTGGTGTGTCCCATGAGCCCTGTCCCGTCAGGCGGTCGGAGCAGGAGGTGGAGGTGGGGCCATATCTGCTGGTCTGTCATCCCTAGGCACTGTGGGAGCACGCCTCAAGGTGCCTGTGATGAGTCTGCCATCCCTGATCACTGCCCACTTGCCCTGAGCTCGGGCTGCGTCTCTCTGAGGCATGAGCGCCTTGCGCTCCTCAACCTGTATCTGAGTCAGATCCTCGTCCATGGAAATCTGTGGGTGGTCTCTGAGTGTCCCTCTCCTCCTGAGGGCAGCTAGACGTGCCTGGGCATCTCTGAATCTGATAATGAGAGGCTGCTCTCTAGTACGATCTCTCCCGACTCTATATGCTCCTACTATGCCATGATCCTGTACTCCCAATGTCTGAGAGACAAAGGTCACAGCCTGTGTCATCGTGGACTCTGTCTCCGAGGGCAAGATACCATGAATGCGAATGTTGAGGGCCTTTGTGGCCCTCTGCTGTGACTCGGCCAATGTAGCTGATACAGTCGATCTCTGAGGCTGTGATGGTTGACGGCGGACGACATCCACCCACTCTGTGGCTCTCTGGACCTCTGTCTGAAGGGAGGTCAAACGCTCCTCAACCGCTGCTACTGCTGTAGTGGGAGATGTGTCTAAGTGCTGAACGCGAGTCTCGATCTGTTGCACTCGCTCTGTGTGTCCATGAATCTCTCCAGCAAGAGTCCTATGAGTCGCCTGTAAGACCTGAAGATCTGTTCTAATAGACAAGATCTCCCGGTCCTGCTGTGTCACTCGATCAGTAAGAGATGCAACCTGAGCTGTAAGTAGAGCAATGGTCTCGTCCTTCCTGTGAAGCATCTGAAGGGCATCTTGGAGGTGGGTCTGAAAGTGCTGAAGCTCTGGTAGGATGTGCTGGCAAGGACAAACAGTGCAAGGCATGGAAGGAGAAAGAGAGGGAGAAAGGGGGGAAACCGGTAAGGTGGGTAGCGGGGATGAGGGAGAAGGCTGGAGAGGGGGAGAGAAAGCGGGTACCGAGGATGGAGAGGAGGGGAAGGCTAAAGTTGGAGAAGGGGTAGGAGAAGAAGGGACCTGAGAGGGGAGGGGTGAAAAAAACTGTGGGTACAAGGTGGCTATGGGTGGAAGATGAGATAATGGGGTTGAAACCGGTGTACCTGTGACTGGGAGTGCGGCAAGTGCGGGCACTGCGCTGGGCGGAAGATGAGATAGTGGAGCTGAAACCGGTGTACCTGCGACTGGGAGTGCGGCAAGTGCGGGTACTGCTCTGTCCTTTGAAGAGGATGCAAGTCCTCTTCTACTATAGTGCAGCATGTCGGTCGTGGAGGCCATTGATGTTGCTGCTGTTGCTCCTTCTGTAACATGCTCGACGATGTCGGCCATGTTTAATTACGGGAAACGGGAAACCGGCGGCATTGAAAAGCGGGAGATGGCGAGCGCTGCCAATGCGCGATGAGCGGGTGAGCGGGGTGGGGGGCCTGAGCGGCTGAGCTGCGAGGGGGAGGGTCTGAGCGGGGTGAGCCGCTGCGAGGGGGAGGAGCTGGGAGGGGCGAGGGGCTGGGAGGGGGGTAGGGGGGAGCTGCGGGGGGGGAAGGGGGGGGGGGGGAGCTGCGAGGGGGGGGGCAGGGGCTGCGAGGGGGGGGGGGGGGGGCTGCGAGGGGAGAGGTGGGAGCTGCGAGGGGGGGGGGGGAGGAGCTGTGAGGGGGGGGGGGAGGAGCTGCGAGGGGGGGGGAGCTGCGAGGGGGGGGAGGGGCTACGAGGGGGGGCTGCGAGGGTGCGAGGGGCTGCGAGGGGGGAGGGGTGAGCTGCGAGGGGGGGGTGAGGGGCTGCGAGGGGGGGAGGGGTGAGCTGCTAGGGGGGCTGTGGGGGGGGAGGGGTGAGCTGCGAGGGGCTGCGAGGGGGAGAGGTGAGCTGCGAGGGGGAGAGGGGAGCCGCTGCGAGGGGAGGGAGAGAGAGGGAGAGGGAGGGGAGGCAGCAAAGGTTGGGGAGGAGCAGCAGCTTAGTGCTACCTCTTGCCTATACTAGCTCTTGCCTATACTGAGAGAGAATGTTCTGAACGAGAGAGAGAGCAGAAGGATCACGGGCTGGAGAGGAAGAGCGTACAGCTAGCAAAAAGCGTTGGGGAGTGTAATGGGCCGTACAAACAGCCAAAACAGCCTTGGGCTGTGTGAAAACAGTCCATACAGCAATAACCACACCTTGGGATGCGTGCTAACTGATCCGTACAGCCAGGAATCAATCTCGGGTGGCATGCAGCGATTCTATACAGCAGCAGCAGCTCCATACACAGCCTCATATAGCGTGCCCGAATGGTTTGTACAATCCATACGACTAATCAACGCGCCTTGGGATGCGTGAGATATCCGTACGACCTTCAAATGAATGCCATCAGCCTCAATTTGTGTGCCAATGCTGATGGGGGAGAGAAAGAAAGAAAGAAAGAAAGTGTATTATTGTCCACTAAAGACCAAAATGGGCCCATGGGACATCAAGAACTCTGCATACAAGATAGCACAAAATCAACGTGCCACAAAGAAGAGGCATCGTCGAATATCATCTAAGTGCTACGCAATACAATGCAAGTGAAAGTACATAATGTCAAATCTGAGCCTAAATACAAAGTAAACTAGATGCAAGGAAACCGCCCCTGGGTGCAAAATGGGGGGATGAGTACAATATGCCAATGCAAAGATACAAGTCCAGGTGTCACGGAGTCTGAGAACCAAAATAATACTGGAAATCCCGTCCATCGACTCTGCCTCCTCCTATGAGAGTACAAATCTGAGCAAAGGTGAGGTGAGCGGCTGGTGGGGCGAGATCTCCATGACTAAGTCTCCTCCGAAAAGCTGCCATCATCCTGGATCGTCTGGAGATGAAGCGGCGAGTACGTCCCCTATGTAACAAGATCCTGTGGCGTCTACAAACCATCTCATATGTACATCCACAGGGTGGAGGCATGTGTCCTGTGTGAGCTCTAACCTCCTCGTGCTCCTCCTGGTCTTTGTCCTCTGGTATAGCGTGTGCTTGAGCTCTATCAAGCTGGGCTCTATCACGCTCCGGCCTGTGCTGATGGTCTCTGAGGTAGTCTCGTCGAAGCATAGTGGCCTCCCTGACATAAAGAGCTAGGCAATGCTGATCCTCGTAGTCCATCACTCGTGAGAGAGGTCCAAAGCCATCCGTGAAGAGACAGTGGAATCTACCTCTGAGCTCATAATATAGCGGGCATCTGCAAATGAAGTGCTCCTCTGACTCCACCTCTCCCATGGTGCAACAAGGGCAGATCCTGGTCTCTCGGCCTGGTCGCCGTCCATCCTCCATGCGTCGCATCCTACCAGTCTCTATCTCGAGCTGATGCGAAGAGACTCTAAGCTGGCCAAGGGCAATCCTCAGTGAGTGGGACATGTGGATACCTGTATAGCCTGGTGGAATGACAAATCCATCCTCTGAGATCCAAAGGAAGTGGTCACGATATGTGGCCATCTTCGTCGGAAGCTGCGTGGGATAAATCCAAGTGCGATACGTATGAAGCTGCAGCAAGTCTGCTCTCGTGACCTGGCTAAGCTCGTGGTGAGTCAACTCGAGATGAGGGGCATCTATGCTGTATCGGAAGGGAGGCAGTCTATCCATGTCTAGTCCAAGAGATGTGAGCCACCTAGTGAGTCTGAAGTACCAGCAGTATCGGGCCCCAGATCGTGCCAACTCCATAGAAGATGCAAGTGCTAACCATGGCAACCTAGCTCTGCCTGCTGCTGAGTCTCCAAACTCCCTAACCTTGTGCAAATACATGACCGACTGAAACGCTGCATCCAATGCAAGGGGAGTAGCTCCAAACTCTGCTAGTATGATCTCATGCGGAACTGTAGCCTTGGCCCTAATGAGCCGAGAGAACATGATGATCTGTAACCTCTCTACTCGTCTTCGATCTGCAGCGCCGAGGTCTCCTGCCCAGAAAGGAGCTGCATACATCGCAGCTGGTCTCACCAATGTATCAAAAAGCAAGGATTTCGTATCGGGATGCTGAAAGTGGGACTGAAAACACTGACGCTCAAGATGAGCCAACGAAGCATACCCTTTACTAATCCTATCTCGTGTTGCATATGTCATGGTGAAGACCGGTCCCCTGAAAATTGCCCCCAAATAAGTGTACTCTCTAACAAGCTCAATGGGCTGTCCGTCATAAGTGAAGCAAAACTCATCCGTGCTGTAAATACGATCAGAGGTTTTGAAAACCATAACCTTGGTCTTGCCAAGGTTTACGGTCAACCCCCTGTCGTGGCAAAACCCATGGAGTGCCTCAATATGTGCCTGGAGGCCCTGAGCAGTAGAGGAAATGAGAACCACATCGTCCGCATACAGGAGGATAGGAATGGAGGATCCTGAGAGAGTAGAGCCCACACCGCCTGTCATCTGTACAAACATCTCTAGCTCATTAATATATAATCCAAAGAGAGTAGGAGAGAGCGGGCAACCCTGCTTCACCCCAATCGTGCTGCATACGTCCTCTGAGAGCCCCTCACGTGTCCGAACCCGACCAGTGACCCTCTCATACAAAGCCATGATAGCCCACTGTATCTCTCCACTGAAGTCCATCTGACGAATCCTTTGAAACAATCTGAATCGCGGAACTGTGTCAAATGCCTTCCTGAAGTCCACGAAGCAACAATAAAGCCGTTGCCTTTGTGACTTCGCCTCCTCTACCAGTGCCGTGAGTGTGAGGATGTGGTCAAGTGTCGAATGATCCCTGCGAAATCTAGCCTGCCCTCTGGCTCTGAGTCTTGTCGTCTCGGCGTGGTCATTTATACGGCTTTCCAAAACTGATGCATAGATCTTGGCCATAACGTGTCCAATCATGATGGTCTTGTAATTCGACGGCTCCATAGGGTCCCTCGACTTGTGGATAGGTACTATGGTATTGCCTAACCAGGACTGTGGTAGGCCTGTACAAACAGACTCATTGAAGAGACGGGAAAGAACAAAATCTAAGGCATCAATCCCATGGATTACATACTCCGCTTGCAATCCATCATGATCCTTAGCTCTCCCGAGAGAGAGATTGATTTTGATTTTATTCCTGTTTTTTAAAAGATTTTGTCTCTTGATTTGCTTGTTTATTTTTGCGTTGTCACCTTCTTCCTTTCTTCTTTATTTCTTGTTTTCTTTCTCTTTTGTTTATTTGACGTATTTTAGTAAGCATTGGTTTGCCCAAGAGACTCCGCGGGTCATTAGAAACGCAATATAGCTGCTTATGCTTATGCTTGGGCATTGATGACGACCATAAGTGTTGCTTTGCTTGCTAAGTATGTCTTCCTTTTGTTTTTAAAAAAGTTTTTGTTACCTCTTTTTTCTTCTCTTTCGTTTTCTGTTTTTTTTTTCTGTGTAAATTTTTGGACTTTAGAATAACAATAATTCTAAATTTGTATGATTGGATATATTCTAGTCTTACAAAGGTATATCTCGCTTATTGTTGAAGGTAGCTGATTGCTTCACTTCTTTACAAACTTCTTCACAAACATAGGTTTCTGTGGGTACTCGTTCTGAGCCCCGAGAGGCACAAAACCATTGGTTTTGATTCTCAATCTTCATAATTCAATGCAATTGCTATTGGATCGCCCACTTACCTTCATTCAAGTAGAAAATATATATCTTTGACTGGAACAAATTGTGATAATGGGTCAAGAATCTTATTATAATTTCTTTGAATCATTGGTATATTCTTTTAATTCTTTCGTGTGACATACTTCTATTCATCCCACGCTCTTGATGCTTCATCAAGAGAGAAAATGTTCTAGAACTCCATCTTGAGGTTCTCCAAAGTAACGCAAGCAACACCGCCCTTTTGCTTGATCCACCATCTATGTGCTACCTCAGTGAACATGTGAGTGGCCTCGCGGATTTCCATAATGTCATTATGTACATCACAAATGGCAAAAGCCTTGTCCCTTTTTATGAAGCCAACCTTGGAAAATTCTTGGGCCTTCATATTTATTAGGCATATAGTTTGCTATGTTAGGCCTTCATATATCAAAATTCTTGGGCCTTTATATTATCAAGCATATAGTTTGCTATGTTAGGCCATGTTAGTTTTATGTTTTCTTGCGTATGGACACCAAACTTTGGTTCTGCTAGTTCTTTACCTTTATCCTCCCTAGAACACACTTCAACAAATGTATGCATAAAATTTTTTTTAACTCTTCTTGACTTTTGTTTGCTTATAATTGTTGCATAATAATTTGTTACAAGCATCTTCTAAAATTCCTATTTTGGCATTCAACTACTGAATCTTGCGTGTCATAAGGCAAGATACCTGTTGTATTGGCCGGACTCCCAATCCGAAGGGGTCGACATAGGAAATTTTCCATTCCACTTTCATCTCTCGCTCAAAATATCTTTCCATGTTTGAAGATCTTTGAAACCAGCCTTCACTAATCAAAGTGTGGTAGAACCCACTTTAACCACATCATACACAGCAAATAATGAAATTATCAATCACCACAGATTAAATCACAGGGAGCTAGAGCGCTCCTACTCAAAAACAAAGACACCAATTGGCCCCAAACACTGGCGCCCCTTACGGTATTTCTTTAATATTCTTATAAAGCC
>NC_141604.1:58897175-58909675 GCF_047967505.1 Dipteris shenzhenensis | reverse complement strand
GTGAGTGGCGCAAATGTAACACAAAGTTGCAACACAAAGTTGTATCACAAAGTTGTAACATCTATGTTGACTCTGTGCCAACAGCAAAGAATCCCACATCAAATGCACCTACGACGGCGAGGGATTCTCACACACTTGTTTACCCGGTCGTTGGTTGAAGGAGAGTCTTTAGATAAAGATTTTGTATCCTTTCCGGTTGAAGCCTTGGCGTACTCGCGGGAGGAGGCACCCAACCATTTTGGAAAATGACATGAATCCCAGGTATCTCAAGACTCGAGAATCGGGGAGAAAAAATAGATTGAGGCGAGGAAAATCTCAATCTAGCTATTTAACAGCTTAGGGATTCCAAAGAGATGTACCTTTTGGAACTATTAAGAAAGATCCCTCCTTTTGGAAACCTATCCGAAAAAAATTGATGAGAATTTTGAAACGTAGTCTCGCATTGCGGACTAGGCAAATGCGTCGTCTCTACTCCAAATTGGGTGTATCCGCAAGGTTTCCTTTGGGGAAATTGAATTTCCTTCGTAAAATTGAAGGGATTTGGGAGAATTGGAGTGGAACCGATTTTGTTGGGGGAGATATTCCAAATGATACGGGGACCGAGTGGAAAGAGGGGCCGTCACACGGTGAACCAGGTACTGGTGGAATAGATGAAACATCAATTCCCATTGATAATAAATCCCGATCCTTTGCAGGTACCGATGATGAACCAGTAAAAGATACTATTGGTGGATCCAAATCCGAACCCGAATTAGACATGCATGCATTCAGAAATCTGTTAACCGAAGGGGTTGGCGGGGGTGGGCGTAGCACCAAATCACTCCGTTTTAGTAAACCGGGAATAGATGACAGACTAATTAATACAAATTTGACTAGTTCTTTGAGATTCCAAATGAAATTGGTCAATATTCAGGGAATTTATTTGAGATCCCGCATATCGGTCGCAGAATTGTTTGAGAAGTATCTTCTACTAGTAGCGGGATTATTTCGAAGAGTCAATAGAGCTTTTGCTCATTATCTCGACAAATTTGCTAGATTTCGGGTGCAACTGGTGAAAGTGACGAATCAAGTTGGTGGGGTTCATGGGGATGCAAACCACCCAATTCTAGCTATTTCCGGAATGAGGGAGGGAATACTGCGAGTTATCGATAATCAATCTATAGGATTACCATCTCAGGCGCACATTCACAACATTCTGTGGCATGTAAGCATGAAAGACAACCTAGATTTGGATTCTTTGATGGAAATTGCGGAAGATAGCAAGGATGCAGGGTATCTCGATAACCGGAAGGGATGTAAGGATAATGAGAATCTGGATGATGCTTCGGAAGATTGGAATTATCCGCGCGGTGATCATGGTTGTTATCCGAAAGGGGTAGGGGAAACCCCAGAATTTTTTGATGGCGGTAAACATGACGGGGGAAAGAGTGATTCCGTGGGATGTCCCGATGACAGATTGGCGGGATTGTACGTGGGTATGGTATCGATGAACATATTAATAATTTTGCTACGATGCAGGGACTTTCCAAACAACTTTGGGAATTGGATGCAAATGATTTGGGGAGTTTGTTAGGCTGTCCCAACAAGTACAACCTATCATTGGAGTTATGGCAAAAAATTGCACCGAAGAGATGGAGATCGGACATCGAAAATTTATATAGATTCAGAAGCATCGGGGGAAGTTTTCTCGTCGAGCATGAATATGTATTTTGTGATAGACAAAACGATTATTCCATATATACTGAAACCCCTTTCCTTAGAGATAGAGTGAGAAATATCAATAAACGTCGTAAATACAGTTATTTGTTACATAGTTTTATTGATTCCTCACGAAATGTAGCTATACAAAAATTTCCGGCGGGGTGGAATGCGGCGATAAGGGAAACTCGTTTAGGGAATCGTATCAGAGAACTTATTGCAGGGAAGGGAATTTCTCATCCACGAATACTTGATCCAGAACGTGAGTTGAATCCGAAATCCGATTTGGTGTTGTGGGTATTCCGGATCCCGTGGAAGCAAAGGATGTATACGAAACAAGATCAAAATTTGTACGTGGGACTTCTATTTTGTGGGAGAGGGTTCCCGATACCCCAAATGAAAAATTTCAGAGATTAGGCACGGATTACGGGTTACAAGAAGAAGAGATTGATTCGGATGAAATACTTCTAAGAGAGAGGGGGAGTCACTATTATATTTTTCAATGGAAATGGGAATCCAAAGCATTAGAAAGAGAATTATAAAGACTGAGGGATTTGATATCTCTCATCAACGTATTAGAAAATGAGCAGGATCTTATTTCATTCTGAGTCAATATGGGTATAGATTGCGATTTGTTGAATCTTTTTCTCAACGAAGAGAAACGCGAGATTCTAGATGATTTGTTTGTTATTTCAACCCATCGTTTACTGTGAATATTCGATGATTAGATTCTCATGTATAAAATGGTTAGTATCCCACTGAAATTTCGAAACAGATTCAAAAGAAGATTGAATAGAAATATATTTGGCGGGTGCATGTTGCGCTTGTCACTCATCAATGGGGAGAGGAATAGGAATCGCTCCTATCTCCATAACATCGAAGATCTCCTGTTCCGAGACGTCATCGCAAATCACGATTTTTCAGATCCCTATTGATTTCGAGCTCCGTGAAATCCGAAAGGGGCCCTTTGGGCTACCCTTCTGGAGTGGAATGGATGAACAAGAGTGAAGAGTCTAGCGACCTGAGTGGGACTCAGAAAATCAAACGTTTCCTTTGGCCCAGTTATCGCTTAGAAGAATTAGCTTGTATGAATAGATTCTGCTTCGACACAAATAATGGAAGTCGATTTGCCACGCCCAGAATACGCATGTATCCCATTATTTGAGACGGGGGGGGAGAATACGTAGATTCGACAATTTGCTCGACTAATATTACTAACATCTTGGTAATCTCAATCAAGTGTGTGATAGAAGGAGGGGCAGATACCTACCTTACTTATCAGATGCGGAGCTATAACTATTCGTTGGTGGGAAACAAATTCCCACCGATAACCGAATTTATTGAGTGACCATTTCCCCGATTATAGGAGTATTCATCTCCCTCGCTCGGACCAATACTACCCGAATTAGTAGGCCAATCCTATACAATGAATTCGATAAACAATTATTATTACTACTATTACGGATAAGGCTATATCTACCAATTCGACATTGATTTGTGAGAAAGGGGATACACGGTCTGCTGAGTCTCAAATATGCTACTTGACCGATCAAGTCTCGAAACTCACTTCTCATTTGAAATCACATTCCAAGGATTACTCCTCTCAGAGGGGTTTGTGGAAATTATTGGGAAGACGCAAGCGTCTCTTAATTCATTCATTAAAAAAGGATCTGACTTTATACGATAACATAATAAGCAACTTGGGTATTCGGAGATTGAAGAGACGCCGATTCCAATTTATAGAAATCCAGTTCTACCGAAGCTAGGGTCTGCAAAAATTACCAGGAACATAATTCATGGGTATACCTCCTACGAAAGTGGATCCAGTTATAGTGAGTATGGGTCCCCACCACCCATCGATGCACGGTGTCCTTCGACTTATTGTTACTCCAGACGGTGAAAATGTCGTTGGTTGTGAACCAATACTTGGCTATTTACATAGAGGGATGGAAAAAATTGCTGAAAACCGGACGATTCTGCAGTATCTTCCCCACGTGATGAGATGGGATTATTTAGCCACCATGTTTACCGAGGCAATAACAGTGAATGCGCCGGAGAAGTTGGCAAATATTCAAATACCGAGAAGAGCTAGTTACATACGAGTTATTATGCTCGAGCTAAGTCGAATAGCTCCCCACCCGTCACGGCTCGGACCTTTTTTGGCGGATGTCGGTGCACAAACCCCTTTTTTCTACACATTTCGAGAAAGGGAAATGATTTATGATTTACTTGAGTCTACTACGGGTATGTGAATGACGCATAATTATTTCCGCGTCGGGGGAGTAGCGGTAGATTTACCATATGGGTGGCTAGATAAATGTTTGGATTCCTGCCACTACTGCCTCTCAAAAGTCGATGAATATGAATGACTTATCACAAATAATCCTATATTTCTAAAACGAGTGGAGGGGATAGGTGCCACTGGTAGGGAAGAAGCTATAGATCGGGGCTTATCCGGACCCATGTTGCGAGCCTCGAGGATTCAATGGGATCTTCGCAAGGTGGATCACTACAAATGTTATGACGAATCGGATTGGCGGATCCAATGGCAAACAGGAGGAGATTCATTGGCCCGTTATTTGGTACGAATTGGCGATATGAGAGAATCCATAAGAATAATTCAACAGGCCTCGAGACTCCTTCCGAGAGGTCCATATGAAAATTTGGAATCTCGATGCCTTAGTCAGCAACGAAAGGAAATGGGATGGAATGATTTTGACTATCAATTTGTTGGTAAGAAATCCTCTCCCACTTTCAAATTACCTGAGCAGGAGCATTACGTAAGGGTGGAAGCTCCCAAAGGGGAATTAGGGATATTTCTGATTGGAGATGATAGTGTTTCTCCCCGAAGACGGAAGATTCGTCCACCTGGCTTCATAAATCTGCAAATTCTCTCTCAATTGGTAGAAGGAATGAAACTAGTCGATATTACGACAATATTAGGTAGTATAGATATCATCATGGGGGAGGTTGATCGCTGAAATGGCAATTGGTACAAAAAATTTCGAGGAACGCGTGATTGACTTATTTCACAAATTGGGAGTTTCGAGAGATTCTTCCAAATTGATTTGGATTCTGATTTCCATTCCCACCCTTATCGTAGGAATTACAGTAGGAGTATTAGTTATCGTACAGCTCGAGTGAAAGGTATCTGCGGGGGTACAACAGCGTATCGAACTTGAATATGCAGGTCCTTTGGGAATTATCCAATCCCTGGCCGATGGAGTCAAGCTCCTACTGAAGGAAGATATTATTCCAGCCAGGGGCGATACTTGGCTATTCAATATTGGAGCAACTGTGGTAGTCATACCAGTCTTTATAAGCCACTTGGTGATACCCTTCGGGCAGCACATTATTCTAGCTGATCTAAGTATAGGTGCTTTCTCTTGGATCGCCATCTCAAGTATCATTCCCCTAGGGCTACTTATCCCTGATTCCGTCGGGTCAGCGTAACCTTAAGAGGAGAATAGCGTATTCATCAATTTCCCATATGGGTTTTGTAACAATTGGAATTGGATCCGTGATAGATACGGGTCTTAATGGAGCTGTGTTACAAATGATTTCCCATGGGTTAATAGGTGCCGCTCTATTTTACCTTGCAGGGACTTGTTACGATAGGACACATACCCTTTCTCTCGATCAATTAGGGGGGATGGCTACCCCAATGCCCAGGATATTTACTATGTTTAGTATCTTCTCAATGGCATTCCTTGCATTACCCGGGATGAGTGGGTTTGTATCGGAATTGATGGTATTTCCAGGAATAGTGACTAATCAGCATTATTCATCTATATCTAAGTTATCGGTTGTAGTAGTCGAAGCGATTGGTATAGTATTAACTCCCATTTATTTGTTATCTATGTTACGTCGAATATTCTACGGATACAGAATATCCAACTATTGGGATCCATATTCAGTTGAATCCGCGGACTGCGGGAAATATTCATATCGATTTGTCTCTCTTTACCAATCCTCGGTATCGGTCTGTATCCAGACATGGTTGCATCTGGAATCACAAAATACTATCTATCCTTGTTCCGTACTCTTTTATGGGATAGTAGAGGGGCAATAAAACGCAGTTTCTGTTTGAATCGGTAGTCGAACATATCTATTCAATGAGGATTACTCTTGGAAGCGGTTCTGGTATTAATTCCTATAAGGGAAGGCAGTGGGAATCCATGCCGTTGGCGACGTAATTGCATGAATGTCTAGGTGAGGAATCCACAGCGCGATTCCTCATGTAGACTCTGATTCAAATCACGAATTGATTACATGTAACACTTCAAGCATCTGACGAGGTAACATTTTTTGTTATCTCTCCCCCCGATCGAATTAGCAGTCTTCTACCTAATTATTAAGTAAGCCACCCGTGATTATGTAAACCGATTCCTGGTGGATTAACCCCTGAGAAACAAATCCAAGCAATGAAGAATCCTGTAGATGCTACAATAGCAGGCCCTTCCCCCTACCAACCACTAGTTATTCTGGTATGGAGATGAATAGCATATATCAGCCGAGTCACTAATGCCCAGGTTTCCTTAGGGTCCCGGCTCCAGCAGGATCCCCACGCTTCATTAGCCCACACTGCTCCAGAGAGAATACCAACAGTCGGTAGAGGAAACCCTAAGCTGATGATTCGATAACTCCATCGGTCCAATTGGTGGATCAATCGGCACCTACGTGAATTCAAGAATAGTCGATGAAAACTGTTTCTCGGATTACTTCCTGCCTGCTCGTAGCAATGTATATCCACTCCCGGAGAGGGGTCCACGTAGGAAATTTTTGATTTACACCGGGGATAGAAAATTGTTCTGCATCATAGGTGGCAATCGGTCGAGATGTTGCTGATGGAGATCCACATAACGAAGTCACATGGCTTAGTGGCATCATACTTACATGTGTCATTAACCGATGAGGTTGCAAAGCAGGTACTAGCGGTGTGGATTGTTGCATTTCCTCAGGAAGACCCAGAGTTGCGAATCCATGGGTCAACATGGCACCTGGTGCCGTGACTGCACCTGACCATTCATTCCGACTCCTAATTCTCATAATTACATGCATTGGGGAGAAGCTCCGTGAAAGAAACATAGATGATTCATGTAGATTGCTCGGTGGTAGATGTTTGGGTTGAATCCGACGAATCGTCGTAAATCCCATTATACAGATGAAAGCAATTGTCATACCTCCAACGCTCAAACTAATGAGTCTCTTGAGCTTGCGAGCCAGCCCCATCCGGTGAAACAGAGTACGGAAAGAAGCGTAAGAAAAGAAATGTGAGCGAATATGTGCTCTATATCGGTGTGAATCGTAATGAGGAGAATCCAGTGAATTAGTGAGATTCAATCGTTGTTGGAGAGTATGTACCACCCACCCATTATTCCTAGGAGATTTCGGGTTTACCCCTTAAACGTCGAAACGGGGAGAATTCCCTATTCCTACTACTTTTCCCAGTGGTTGTATCAGACACAGCCCTCGCCTGCAGGTTGAAATTAAATGCCGCTACTCGGATTCGAATCGAGATGCTCTAGCACTGCTTCCTAAGAGCAGCGTGTCTACCAATTTCACCATAGCGGCTCGCTACTCGTTATACTTATCGTAATTAATGATATCACATCTTCGGGTGAATCGTCAATCTTCCTGGGGGAGAGTACACACGCACAATAAGGGACCTTCCCTGTCTATAGTTGATTAGGTATCCGGCGCTATACTTGTATAGGAAGAACGGGATATGGCATAGCTCAGTAGCGTGCCATCTTGGGGTGATGGAGGTCGCAGGTTCAAATCTTGCTATTCCGAATAAACGAGGTCAGAACATATTTTAAACGGAATAGAAGACGTTCCCGTTCCGGGAACGCAGATTTATCTCCCGTGGGTGTTATCGACCCATACCCATTCGTAGTAGGGATAGAGATAAATAGATGATCGGGATTGAGACCCTTGTATCATAGGAAGGAAGAGAGGGATTGGGCTCCTTCTTCATGCACGTAACCCCCCCCCTTGTGGTTATTACCAACATTCATTGCTACAACTCTGTGGAGTAAGAACCTCATCGAACTGTATTAAACTCCACTAGTATTTGGATTTTATTTACCGCACGGTACCGTCATGCAATAATATTAACATGTACCCGTACTACTTACTGGGGATCCAAATTCATCAATAAGTTCACTGACAATTACTTATCTCATCTTCCCCGTTCCAACAAACAAATAATTCACTATCTATTCTGACCGACCCCACGTCCTATTGATACGGCAATTCCTGTTACAATCGGGGAGTACTCTTGACCAGTTTCAGAAATTTTTTCATTTGTCACATAGTAAAAACTTCTCGACCGTCCAGTCAAAATGGATTTAGCTGGAGAAAAAGCTTTCGATGCTACTTCATTAGTTTGGGTCTTCCAAATATGATTGCGAATCTTCCTCCGCGACCTAGAAGTACGTTTTTTTGGAACTGCCATAATGAAATCTATCTATTCGATTTTATCATCGAAATGAATGCGACGAGTATGTTGATACGTACGAGTAGAATCAATATAATGAGGGAGGGGGTGATTGCGTAGAATCATTAGAAGGGGAACAACTGGGGGAACTGGGTTTCCATTCTATGCAAAAGAATCCCAGCAAGAATCATTGATTTCTTTATGATAACAATTTGCTAACCAACCAACTCCTTTCCATTTAAGCAAATGGGATCTACTACCGATCGAACCAAATCCTGTCTGTATCCTGATTTCCTTCGCGTCTTCTTCTTAGAATGGATCTTCCGTATCACTTTCTTCCTCTCGAAACAGGGATGCAAGACGCGCGCGCCCCCTAGCAGTTGCGTTACTCAGCCGGGGATGTCCGAGATCAATTTTGGATCCGTGACAAACCAATGAAACTCGATATATCGACATTACCGTATTGGACTCTGATGCGTTGTGCCCAAGCAGGCCCAAGCAGAGCGAAGTAACGAACATCATAGAATCTCCCCGGTTCTACTTGGAGTTGTTTTCCTCCAGTATCAATTGCTGCATGTCTATCCGTAATAGTCTTGTCGTGTGAAAAATAACCCAAAACAAATCAATCGGTTTGGGGTCAAAAAATGGAACCTAGATAAGTATCTCTGACACATTTGATTCCTATCAAGTCTCGACTCCGGGCTTGCACCAGAATGAGAAACAAATGGATTATTCAGTTTGATACGCGTGATCTCACCTGTCCATATATATTCCATTCTTCGACGCTCCATATATCTGACAACTATTGACAGAAAGAGTTCCAACCCGGGTTAAATATGTTTATGGAATTATCTTATGAATGTGCTTGGATTGTCCCCTCACGCCCATTCGTAACCTCTGGTTTGATCGGATTGGCATTGTTTCTTTTTCCAAAAGCCACTAAGAGCCTTCGTCATATACGTGCTATGCTCAGTGTTCTTTCATTAGCCGCAGCTATGTCCATCTCTATCGCAACATTCTGGCAACAAGTTACTAGTCGCTCCACTTTTGAATACTCATGGTCATGGATTCCCAACGACGATATTTCTCCAAAGATAGAATTTTCAGTTGATTCACTTACTTCCATTACGTCGATATCAGTCACCACCATAGGTGTCTTGGTTATGATTTACAGTGATATTCATATGCGTCACGACTAGGGATACGTAAGGTTTCCCGTCTATCTAAGTTTCTCCACTGCCTCCATGTCAGGATTAGTGTTCAGTCCCAATCCAATACAGATTCATGTTTTTCGGGAATTAGTAGGGATGTGCTCTTACTTGCCGATAGGTTTTTGGTTTGCACGACCAAGTGCTGCTAGTGCCTGCCAAAAAGCTTTTGCAACTAATCGTACAGGAGATTTCGGATTATTATTGGGTATATTAGGTACGTATTGGATAACTGGTAGTTTCGAGATCCACGAATCGTGTAATTGATTTAGTGAGTTGATTGATAACAACAGCGCCGGCTCCTCCCTTGCCAATACATGTGCTCCTCTACCATTTTTGGGTCTGGTATCTAAATCTGCACAATCCCCACTCCACGTATGGTTGCCCGATGCAACGGAAGGACCCCCACCTATTTTGGCTCTTATACACGCCGCTACTATGGTAGCTGCGGGAATTTTTTTGGTAGCTCGAATGCTTGAATTGTTTGAAACCTTACCTCTAAGCATGAATGTTATCTCCTGGATAGGCGGAATAACGGCTCTACTGGGAGCGACGATAGCTCTTGCCCAGAAGGATATCAAGAAAGGTTTAGCTTATTCTACTATGTCTCAATTGGGCTACATGATGTTGGCTCTAGGTCTCGGTGCTTATAAACCTTCGTTGTTTCACCTCATTACACATGCCCATCCCAAAGCTTTGCTATTTCCCGGATCCGGTTCAGTAATTCATTCGATGGAAATGGTTGTTGGATACTCTCCCAATAGAAGTCAAAATATGTCTCCCATGGGTGGTTCGCGAAAATATATGCCAATTACTGGAATCACTTTTCTTTCAGGTACTCTCTCTCTCTGTGGTATACCACCTCTAGCTCGTTTCCGTTCCAAAGATGAAATTATTGCAAAGAGTTGGCTACGTTCCTTTCCCCCCAGATGTATAGCCTCATTCAGAGCAGTTCCAACTACTTTCTACATGTTCCGCATCTATCTCCTCATGTTTGAGGGGAATTTCCGTGCCAGTGACGGTACCAATTCATCCCATTCCTCTATGAATAGTGTCATTTGGAGTAACACCAAAACGATAGCAACGAGTGGAGATGGGTATGATGTTCCTCCACCCCCGTGAGACGAAGGAGTCAATTCAGCAGGAGATTATGATGGGGAAGATTCAATCGATAGAAAAGTTTCTGCAGAGTCCAATATTCGTTCTGAGTCTCTATATCCTAAGGAATCAGACGTTTCGATGGTATTGCCTTCAGTAGTACTGTCGATACCAACTTCGTTGGTTGGATCAATAGGAGTCAATCTCGCTGGAGGAGAAACTGGTCCCGATTTGCTATCCAGGTTGTTAACTCCCCTTGCAGGCTTTTTAGAGGACAACAACAATCCCAAAAATTTGGTACAATTGCTAATAGATTCAGCAAGTTCGGTTGGTCTATCACTAGCCGGAATATCTATCTCCTACGTGATTTATGGACCGATATCCTCTCACACACAACCTTGCGGTGATATTGATCCTTTTGCCAAACAATCTATGGGTTCATTTAACTGTCTCATTGGGGACCGGTCACACAACCGGGGTTACATCAATCATTACTACGATATCCTTCTAGTGAGAGGTATGCGATTCCTGGGTGAGTTAACTCTTCTTTTCGACCAATGGGTAATTGACAGAATTATTAATGGCACCAGTATTTTGAGTTCCATAGGTGGAGAAAGCGCAAGATATGGGGAGGGCAGGAGAGTATCTTCTTATTCATTCGGATTGATGATTGGTATTATTCTACTGCTAATTGCCTTCGTTTCTCTTGTCTCCTAAGAGTTTTTTTCTTCTCCTTTCCAAGATATTCCTTATACCTCTATAAGTATCGTGTGACTATTCTACTATGTTTTCCGGAAAAGGAGAAATAGAAACTAGTGATTGGTGATCGATCGATATGCATCTTGGGGTTGGGGGGGGTGATCAATCACGACCAAGATCAACCATGACCGATATCTTCCACACCAGCCCCCCCCCCCCCCCCGATTCGTAGGCTCTATCCGAGAAGGCAAAAGGGATTGCTATCATTACTGCTTCTTCCTATAATGAGAGTTAGGGTGTACGCGAGGTTCATGAAGTCTCGAAGAAAGCTTTGGGTCTTCGAGTGGTTAATGTCTTGCAGATCAAGGGGCGGCTCAAGGAACAAGAGTCTTTGGAAGTATATGGGATTGAATCATCTGCCACTTTCCTCGGTAGCTCAGCGGTAGAGCGGTCGGCTGTTAATCGATTGGTCGTAGGTTCAAATCCCACCCGGGGAGATTCATCCATTTCCAGTAGGATAGAAGATAGTCTAGATGATGTACCTCCCTTCAATAGGGATAATACTTCACTTACATCAGGGGAGGGGGAGGTACCTCCTCATAATATATATCTTAGAAACCGATAGTATCTTTGAAGATTTACATTATCCACATTCGAGATTCTTAGTAATGAGGTAGTTCTCCCACACCCGTATGCCGAATCAGGACTATAACCATATAGTTGATCAACCGATAGAGGATTCAATATCATGCCTATTTTAAGCTCTAATAATGGATAGAAGACTCCATACCCTCCCTTCTCTTGGCCAATCTAATGCTTCTAAGGATCCGAGTCTAGCATCGCTTCTTCGAGAATCCCTACTCCAGAGTACTGAATGGTTGGGATAAGCAAATCAATCAGTCTTTGTTTTGTCCTCGTTGGAGTCTAGATGTATCGAAGGCTTCTACTCGCTCGACTTGTTACTAGATTGTAAAACCGGAGATTCCACCCCCGGGAATTCTTCCCGATGGGGTTCCCCCCATAGGGGGGGATGTTCTGTCGGTGTGGATCCGTGACAATACCCCGTTCCGGAGTCCCAATTGGGACTGTTCCCAACGGGGAATTCAACTCGAGGGGGAACCAATGAATTACTTGTAGAAGCTACTGCTGGAGACTACTAAATATCAGGCTTACTATACGAAAGAGTCAGGTCATATATCATTCCGTTTTGGCGAGAGAGTCATGCCTTTGCGAAGGATCAAGTCCCACAGCTTCAGCTCTGCGTCTATGCTCGGAATCACAATCTTTGCTTGCCTACTTACCGCTGAGAGGGAAGGGACGTTTAGGGATGATTTTGGGCGAGGAGGGATTCGAAC